>NC_086097.1:130871620-131171620 GCF_963921235.1 Mobula hypostoma
CCATATATATCTACTGCTCTTCCTTCATCAATGTGTTTAGTCACATCCTCAAAAAATTCAATCAGGCTCGTAAAGCACGACCTGCCCTTGACAAAGCCATACTGACTATTCTTAATCATATCACACCTCTCCAAATGTTCATAAATCCTGCCTCTCAGGATCTTCTCCATCAACTTACCAATCACTGAGGTAAGACTCACTGGTCTATAATTACCTGGGCTATCTGTACTCTCTTTCTTGAATAAAGGAACAACATCCGCAACCCTTCAATCCTCCGGAACCTCTCCCGTCCCCACTGATGATGCAAAGATCATCACCAGAGGCTCAGCAATCTCCTCCCTGGCCTCCCACAGTAGCCTGGGGTACATCTCATCAGGTCCCAGCGACTTATCCAACTTGATGCTTTGCAAAAACTCCAGCACATCCTCTTTCTTAATAGCTACATGTTCAAGATTTTTAGTCTGCTGCAAGCCAGCACTACAATCACCAAGAACCTTTTCCAAGGTGAATACTAAAGTAAAGTATTCATTAAGTACCTCTGCTATTTCCTCCGGTTCCATACATACTTTTCCACTGTCACACTTGATAGGTCCTATTCTATCACATCTTATCCTCTTGCTCTTCACATACTTGTAGAATGCCTTGGGGTTTTCCTTAATCCTCCCGTCAAGGCCTTCTCATGGCCCCTTCTGGCTCTCCCAATTTCCTTCTTAAGCTCCTTCCTGTTAGCCTTATAATCTTCTAGATTTCTAACATTACTTAGCTCTCTGAACCTTCTGTAAGCTTTTCTTTTCTTCATGACTAGATTTATTACAGCCTTTGTACACCACGGTTCCTGTACCCTACCATAACTTCCCTGTCTCATTGGAACATACCTGTGCAGAACTACACACAAATATCCCCTGAACATTTACCACATTTCTTCTGTACTTTTCCCTGAGAACATCCGCTTCCAATTTCATGCCTGATAGCCTCATAATTCCCCTTACTCCAATTAAACGCTTTTCTAACTTGTCTGTTCCTATCTCTCTCCAATGCTACTGTAAAGGAGATAGAGTTATGATCACTATCTCCAAAATGCTCTCCCACTTAGAGATCTGACACCTGACCATGTTCATTTCCCAATTCCAAATGAAGTGCAGCCTCTCTCCTCTTGTAGGGTTATCTACATATTGTGTCAAGAAACCTTCCTGAACACACCTACAAACTCCACCCCATCTAAACCACTTGCTCTAGGGAAATGCCAATCGATATTTGGGAAATTAAAATCTCCCATCACGACAACTCTGTTATTATTACACCTTTCCAGGATCTGTTTCCCTATCGGCTCTCGATATCCCTGTTACTATTGGGCAGTCTATAAAAAAACACCCAGTAAAGTTATTGACCCCTTCCTGTTCCTAACCTCCACCCACAGAGACTCCGTAGACAATCCCTCCATGGCGTTGAGCTTTTCTGCAGCTATGACACTATCTCTGATCAACAGTGCCACGCCCCCACCTCTTTTGCCTCCCTCCCTGTCCTTTCTGAAACATCTAAAACCCGGCACTTCAAGTAACCACTCCTGTCCCTGAGCCATCCAAGTCTCTGTAATGGCCACCGCATCATATTTCCAAGTATTGATCCACGCTCTAAGCTCATCCGCTTTGTTCACAACACTCCTTGCGTTAAAGTAGACGCATCTCAAACCTTCGGTTTGAGTGCATCCCTTCTCTATCACCTGCCCATCCTCCCTCTCGCACTGTCTACAAGCTTTCTCTATTTGTGAACCAAGCTGCTCTTCCCAGTCTCTTCAGTTCGGCTCCCACACCCCAACAATTCTAGTTTAAACTCTCCCCAGTAGCCTTAGCAAACCTCCCCGCCAGGATATTGGTTCCCCTGGGATTCAAGTGCAACCCGTTCTTTTTGTACAGGTCACACCTGCCCCAAAAGAAGTCCCAATGATCCAGAAATCTGAATCCCTATCCCCTGCTCCAATCCCTCAGCCACGCTTTTATCCTCCACCTCATTCTATTCCTATTCTCACTGTCACATGGCACAGGCAGTAATCCCGAGATTACTACCTTTGAGGTCCTGTTTCTCAACTTCTTTTCTAACTCCCTGTGGTCTGTTTTCAGGACCTCTTCCCTTTTCTTACTCATGTCATTGGTACCAGTATGTACCACGACCTCTGGCTGTTCTCCCTCCCACTGCAGGATATCTTGGACGCGATCTGAAACACCCAGACCCTGGCACCTGGGAGGCAAACTACCTTCCAAGTTTCTTTCCTGCGTCCACAGAATTGCCTGTCTGACCCCCTGACTACTATTCCTCTATCTCTATGGCCTTCCTCTTCCTTTCCCTACCCTTCTGAGCCACAGGGTCAGACACTGTGCCAGAGGCACGGCCACTATCACTTCCCCCAGGCAGGCTGTCCCCCCCCCCCCCCACAAAACAGTACTCAAACAGGAGTACTTATTATCAAGGAGTACAGCCACAGGGGTACTCTCTAATACCTGACTCTTCCCTGTGACTCACTTGTCTGTCTGCCGTGCCCCCAGTGTGACCACCTGCCTATAACTCCTTTCTATCATCTCCTCGCTCTCCCTGACCAGGCAAAGGTCATTGTGCTGCATCTCCAGTTCCCTAACTCGGTCCCTTAGGAGCTGTAGCTCGACACACTGGGTGCAGATATAGCTGTCCGTGAGGCTGGGAGACTCCAGGACCTCCCATATCTGACACCCAGCACAGAAAACTGGCCTCACACTCATACTTCCTCCTTTCCGCAAATAACACCGGTAAACCTACCTCGCCTCGTCCTGTTATCGCCTAAGCCCATTGAGCCAAAGCTCTATCACTGTGCTGCCCACTGGATATGGCGTTCTTTGTAAACCTTTCGCACTCTGCTGGCTGACGTCACGTGCCTGCGCAGTCTTGCCTCTCTTTTACCCCGAGTGGTAAGAACTGCCTTCACTCTGAAAAGCAGCCGTTCACTCGCAGCCTTCTTGCTCTGAATCAAAAACTGTTGAAGATTCCTTGCCTTTTTAAACCTTGCGTGCTCTACTGGCTGACGTCACATGCCTGCGCAGTCTTGGAGAGCAGTTTCAAGTTCCTGGGTGTCAACAACTCTGAGGATCTATCCTGGGTCCAGCATATTTATTTAATTACAAAGGCGAGATAACAGCAGCTGTATTTCATTAGGAGCTTGAGAACTGATATGTCACCAAAGACCCTCGCAAATTTCTGCAGATGTATCATGTAGAGTATTCTAACTAATTACTTTACCATTTGGAATGGAGAGGGAATCCAGCATTCGGGACAACCTCAAAAGGTTATGCCTCAAAAAGGCAGAATCCATTATTAATGACCCATCACCTAGAACATGCCCTCTTCTCACTGGTGGTACAGGAACCTGACGACACACTCCAATGTTTCAGGAACAGCTTCTATCCCTCCACCATCAGATTTCTGAATGGACAATGAACCCATGAAAACCACGATTATTACAAAGGCTCTTTCAGTTCATCACAAACAGAAATGAGGGTATGAATCAAGGATGAACTCTTCTCCCCAAGTCTAGGAGACAGCAAACTTCTACCAATTTGATCCTTCCCTCCACTAATGAAGAAAAATACTACTTTAAAATATTTTTTAAAAATCACATAAAAACTGATAATCTTGTTGAGGGGGCTTCTTGAGGAAGAGTGGCTGCAACATAAAAAATGTTCTGTGATACAATTCTTCATTAAGATGGAGGGAAAGAAAATTAATTCAAAATTTTGGGTCATGTATCCAAAGGAAACTAAGAAGTGATAAGGTGTGAATTGTCTGTCATACAGGGCTACGGTAGGAAACTTTGTCACATGGTGTGAGCAGAATTATCTGCAGCGCAATATGAAAAAGACTAAGGAGCTGGTGGTAGACCTGAGGAGAACTAAGGTACCAGTGACCCCTGTTTCCATCCAGGGGGTCAGTGTGGACATGGTGGATGATTACAAGTACCTGGGGATACGAGGTGACAATAAACTGGACTGGTCAAAGAACACTGAGGCTGTCTACAAGAATGGACAGAGTCATCTCTATTTCCTGAGGAGACTGAGGTCCTTTTAACATCTGCCAGACGATGCTGAGGATGTTCTACGAGTCTGTGGTGGCCAGTGCTATCATGTTTGCTGATGTGTGCTGGGGCAGCAGGCTGAGGATAGTAGACACCAACAGAATCAACAAATTCATTCGTAAGGCCAGTGATGTTGTGGGAATGGAACTGAACTCTCTGGCGGTGGTGTCTGAAAAGAGGATGCTGTCCAAGTTGCATGCCATCTTGGACAATGTCTCCCATCCACTACATAATGTACTCGTTGGGCACAGAAGTACACTCAGCCAGCGACTCATTCCACCGAGATGCAACATAGAGCATCATAGGAAGTCATTCCTGCCTGTGACCATCAAACTTTATAACTCCTGCCTTGGAGGGTCAGACACCCTGAGCCAATAGGCTGGTCCTGGACTTATTTCCTGGCATAATTTACATATTACTATTTAATTATTTATGGTTTTATTACTATTTAATTATTTATGGTGCAACTGTAACGAAAACCATATTCCCCCGGGATCAATAAAGTATGACTATGACTATGTATCGAAGAAACCAAATTAAAGGAGTGAGTAAAGAGTTCATTCAATAATTACTTTAAATAATTGTTCATTCATGCTGGATGCAAAACAAAAACACAACAGGAGAAGTTTGCTGAACGTTAGCTTACAAAAAATAGGAATAATTTAATATCAGAAAAAGGCAATCTCCCATGCAGGACCTCGTCTACTATATCTGGTTCTCCAGATGCAGCCTCCCCTACATTGGTGAGGCCCCATGTAGATTAGGGGAGCACTTGGTCAAGCACCTTTGCTCCACCTGTAAAAGGTTGGATATCCTGGTGGCCATCCATTTCAATTGCAATCCACATTCCCATTCTGACATGTTGGTCCATGGTCATAATGAGGCCACCCTCAGGTTGAAGGAGCAACTCCTCATATTTTCTCTGGGTAGCTGGAACCTGATGGCATGGACACTGATTACTCTAACTTCTGGTAATTTCCCCCCTCACCTTTAATTCCCCACTCTGCCTCCCCTCTTTCTTCTCCTCACCTGACTATCACCTCCCTCTGGTGCCACTCCTTCCTCTTCTTCCATGGTCGACTTTCCTCTCATACCAGATTCCTCCTTTTTCAGCCTCTTACCTTTTCTACCCATCACCTCCCAACTGCTTACTTCATTCCCCCTCCCTCATACACCTGGTTTCACCTATGACCTTCCAGTTTGTACTCCTTCGCCTATTTTGGCTCTTCCTCCTTCCTTTCCACTTCTGATGAAGGGTCTCAGCCCAAAATGTCAACTGTTTATTCATTTTCATAGATGCTGACCTGCTGAGTTCCTCCAACATTTTTTGTGTGTGTGTTACTCTGGATTTACAGCATCTACAGAATCTCATGTTCAGATTCATTTATTTATCATGTGTACATTGAAACACAGTGAAATGTGTCATTTGCTTTAACAACCAACACAAGCTAAAAAAGGGCCGACGGCAGCCCACAACCATCGCCACATTTTGATACCAACACAGCATGCTTACAATGTTCAGGAGAAGAACACAAGCAGCAGCAGCAACATAACAAACCCTTTCCTCTCTACCCTCCCCCCACCACCATTCACAAACACAGATCGACCTCCAGCCCTAGGACAGGCCACCTCCAGAGCCCTTGGCCCCGGACTCTCAGATTCACAGACATCGGGCCTCTGACTTCAAGGACATGCCAACTTTGGTCTGCGACCTTTAGGCTTTGGGCTTCAGTATTGTTACGGATCAGCAACAATATATGTAGAATGGAGTCGGGGAATTATAGCAAAACAACTAAATTTATTGACATTTATGCAGAAATATATAAAATTAAACAAATGACTAACTTAAACAGAAGTTTAAGTTTTCTATGTTTCCATGTTCCTATTTTGTATGTTTCTGTAGGGTTCTGAGTTGGATGATCTGCCATGATCACACTGAATGGCGGTGCAGGCTCAAAGGGCCAACTGGCCTACTCCTGCACCTATTTTCTATGCTTCTAAGTTAACGGCATTATGCGTCTATAATTCCCAAACAGTCAAACTTAGATACAATTCTTAACAAAGTCTTACTCAAGCACAGTCTTAGAGTGGTAGCTTAGAAAGTCCAGGTGATTCATGAAATATGTGAGAGGAGAGACTTGTATATTCACGATGCAACGAAGAGACGATCTTGGAGATTCACAATACGGTGAAGAGGCGATCTTGAAGAAACAGTTACTAGAGTTTGCAACCGCAGAGTACCCTTTCCAAACAGTCCAAGAAGAGCGAGATTTCACAGAGTAACTGACAGGGAATGTCCCTTTCACTGAAATGGTCAGCACACAACACCCAAGACCATGCAGGGCTTAACCAGAAGTCTGTGCCACAATCCACGTATGGATTATACGAAATGTCAGTCACATTCGAAATGCAGAGTGCTGCCGGCTAACCCAATCCCTTGGGTTCATTCGAAGCCTGCAATCTTCACTCTCACTTTCCCTTCCCCGTCGATTCCTTAATGACTCCTTACTGAGCAACTCCCTAATGAGCGACTGCCCACTAAACGACTGCGACTCTTTTATACCACCCGGGAAATGTCATCATGTGACTGTCAAAGAAACAAAGTCACGGATTCCCAGTAAACCACGTGGCGCCCCCAGGAATCGAAACTACAAGCTTCCAGCAAAACAAGACTATAGATACATCACACTTAGTAAATGAAATTAGTATTATGTGACATCCACAGGAATCGAAACTGTGGACCCATAACAGTATCCACTCCAGGACTTGTCAATCATGGGATTTTGAATTCCAATTCTCAAACTCCGGACTCATACAGATTTCTGTCCATGGGACTTGCCAGCTTGGGGCTGGGAGTGCCACTGAACCTGCCTCCTGCCCGCCATGTACCTCCAGTCCCAGAATTCACCATTCTGCGGATCACCCACCCTCATCCACAGGGATTGATGGTCTTTATCCTCAATGCCTGCAGACCCAACATCCACCCAGAGATGACTGGCTTTCTACCACGGAGAGCTCCAACCTGGACCCATCTGCCCCATAACACTTACTGCTCCTGACCTCCAACTCCCCCTCATCCTTCTCCATAAACTTCAGCCTGACCCTTAACTTCCCCTGCTGACCCCAAGACCATTCCTTCAAAGCTAATGACTTCGATAAATGACTTCGATAAATGATTTAGATGAGGGAGTTAAAGTCAATAAATCCAAGTCTGCAGATAACATAAAGCAAGATGAGAACACAAGCTGTTAGGTAAATGCCAAGATCTCGAGTGATTTTGGACCAGGTGAAGGAGAGAGCAAAGGCATGGTAGATGCAGTACAATGTAGATAAAGCTAAGTTTATTACTTTGGAGGCAAAACTAAGAAAGGTGACCATCTAAACAGTGATAAATATGAAAAGTGGGAGATCATAATGAGCTAGATATCCACCCATTGATGAAAGAAAGTACAGGTGACAGTTAAAGATGCCAAATAGTATGCTGGCCTTCATGCCAAGACAATTCACATAAAGGAACGGGAAGGGTTTTGAGAAGAAACCTTAAGTACTATGTACAGTTTTTGCCCTGACCAAAGGATGGATATTCTCACAGTGGAGGGAGTGCTAGAAAAAGTTCACCAGATTGCCAGAGAATGGCCAGAGAAATTGGGGTCAATTAGGCTTATACTCACTAGAGATTAGAACAATGGTGAGGGACTTAAGGAAACTGAAAAATTCTATTAGAACTGGACAAAATAGCTGCAGGAAGAAAGAGGAATCCAGGACTAGGATAATGATATTGATAACATATTGATGCAGCTGTAAAGAAGGCAAGACAATGGCTATACTTCATTCGGAGTTTGAGGAGATTTGGTTTGTCAACTGAAACTTCCACAAATGTACCATGGAGAACATTCTGACTGGCTACATCACTGTCTGGTATGGGGGGGAGGGGAGGGGCTACTGCACAAGATCGAAGTAAGTTACAGAAACTTGCAAAGTTAGTCAGTTCCATCATGGGTACTAGTCTGCATAGTATCCAAGACATCTTCAAGGAGCAGTGCCTTAGGAAGGCAGCATCGATCATTAAGGATCCCCACCATCCAGGACATGCCTAATTGCAATTCAGATTTTTCCTCTATATTTATCATGTATTTCTTTGTACTGGTGTGGCTAAGTTAACAAATTTCACGACATATGTCGATGATATTAAACGCGATTCTGATTCTGACTAAGAGACATTGTTGAAGGAAACCATAAAAGACATGAATGGAAAAATTCCTTCACACAAAGAACAAAAAAAATCTGTTAAAAAAAAATCACTACAAGAAACCAAATCATTAAATATATTCAAAAAGTAGTAAAATCTAAAGCTTAAAAGCATCTAAAGATACAGGAAGAAAGCATTGATGATTATTGTTGTGGACAACAGTACATGCTTGAAGGAATGATCTGCTCCAGCCAACTTCTACGTTTCTTAAAAAAAATAGCCACAGTTTGTACAAAACTGAAACATTGACTCTAGAACTGGAACTTTCTTAAATTACTTAAACACTGCTCGAGATGTAGTGTTTACAATTAAAAAATGACTAACATTATAAAATCTTACTAACAATTTGTAATGATGCAGCTCACCAGCACAGTAATTCAATAAATGACCACTAAGGATCACTTCTTTTCCATCACTGAATATAGATTATAAATTCTAAATGGTGTCTAATAGTCAGGCAATTGTAAGGGTCACACTGATAAAGATTACTGATGTAACTATTTCTAATGTAACTATTTAATGAATGTAGCATCCTTTTCATCAATATCATAGCTTATGCTGGTGAAGTCCAACTCGTCTCTAAACTAAACAATTTACATATGACTTAAGGTGTTTCTTAAAAATCTAGTTGCTGCTTGCAAAGATCTTTCTGGCAACACCATTACCCCAGGGTCTGAAAATGCATGTTCAAGTCCTGAAACTCTTCCTTAATCTGTATTGACAATACAGTACTGAGAGTGCTGCACTGCTAGGGGGGCTATGTTTTGCAATGAGTTTGAGCCAATATCCTGTCACGTGACCGGCAACAATGAATATAGAATTGAGTCAGGTTTTATAAAAACAAACATTTATTAAACTCTGCTCAAAAATAGCAAAATGTATTTTAACGACTAACTTAACCGGAAGTTAACTGATATATGGCAACTCTGGAACAGTTCTTCAAAGGGTAAATGCGAAAACAGTTCTTATAGTGGTAAATTCGAACACAGTCCTTAGAATGGTAAATTCGAAAGTCCATGAGATTTATACAGTCAATTAGGAGAGACTTTCCTAAGGTAAAGAATTCCTCGAAGACGTGACGTTACTGCTGACCCCCGCCGGAACCTGCCTTGTCTGCAGGATTCACGACGACGGAAATAAAACGATTTAAAGGAACTGACCTTTTCCTCTGAAGAATACACACTACGTAATCCTTCCTGCTTTAGCAGAGGATATCTCATGCAGGTCACTCTTTCTTGAACAAAGATTCAATAAAGGTCGATCCTCTCCAAAACTGTCAACCGATATCAGCTTTACTCAACTCGGCGAATTCCTGTACTTTGGTAAGGACTTCACTCTCCAATACTACTTACAATAGAACGTAGAACTCCACTTTAAAACGAAACTGCGTCATAAGACGAATATGCAGCATAACGGAGTATCTGATGAATTAAATAACGAACTAAATTTAAAACTCAACTGGAAAAAAACTAACTGCGTCACCACAGGGGTCTCCCTTTTATACCCATGGTGAACATGTCTTCACGTAACCTCACACTGGCGGGGAAAATTACATCATGTGACCTCCACGAGACCATTACTTCATGCTCATAAGACAGTCACAAGATACCCATGAGGTATGTAACAATCCCATCTACTCTTTCAAGTAGATGCAACAATATTACTTGAAGAGCAACATCCTGGCCAATATTCATCTTGAGTAGTATCACTGAATTCAGATAATTTAGTTGCTTGCACTATTAGCACTTCCAGGAGCATGCTGTGTCCAAACAGACTTCTATCATTCCCTTCACTGAAACAAAAGTTGCATTTCATAACTTTGTAATTTGTCTGCAAATTTACCTGGAGGTAAACAATGTTTTTTTGGCTCCAGGAACAAAGTTACAGTGGAAAAAAAAATCACATACAATTTGATATGCAATAAAGTATTTAAATTATCTTGCAAAAAGGTTGGCTTTAGAATACTACATTTTGATAGTGGTAGTACACAAATCACAAGATTGAGGCCAATAAATTTAGGCTGAACTCAGTTTTCTACACTGAAAACACAAATACAATTGAAGGAAATAATGAATTAGAGAAAATTTACAAATATATTTCTCAAAAGCAACTGAATTTATTCAGCATTTCCGTCATTAAAGCCACTTAAACTTGTAGTGCAATTAGTCTATGACTTTTTAAAAATACAATCCTCTGCTTTTTTTTTATGAAGCATAAATTTGTGTTACATGCACTGATTCCTCGTAAGTTAATAATTTATATGTATTTCTATATTTTGTTATGATACCCAAGGCCGTTTCATCCCACTGATCTGACACAGGTTCAAAGAGCAATTCCACAATAATTTTTCTTTTACCCAATTCTCCCCATAAAATTTTCCCTAGATTCTAACACTAATCTGCACACCAAGGGCAAATTGCAGTGGCCAATTAAACTATCAATTGGCACATTTTTGGGATATTGTGAAAAATTTTTAAGTATTTAGAGGAAATCCATTTGATCACAGGGCGAACACACAAGCATAACACAGACAGGAACAGAGAGGAGGATCGAACCTGGGTCACTGGTGCCAAGTAACAGTTTGACTAGTTGTGCAACAATGCCACCCGAAGTCATAATAGACAAAACTCTGAAATCTTGAATATACATTTGTTAATGTTTAATTACAAAATCAAAATTCTTTGGTTGAATATTGAGGCAACTCTTTTTAACAGTACTTTTAAAACATTATAGAAAAGTGTGTAAGACTA
Source organism: Mobula hypostoma (assembly GCF_963921235.1). NCBI lineage: Eukaryota > Metazoa > Chordata > Chondrichthyes > Myliobatiformes > Myliobatidae > Mobula > Mobula hypostoma. The sequence continues at coordinate 130,882,716 of NC_086097.1, forward strand.
CTGTGCACACTGATTCAACAAATAAAATACAACAGTAAACCCAAGTGATTTAGTGCATCACTAAACATGCAAAACTTTACTAGAAAACAAAATGCTGGAGAATCGTAATGGGTCAAGCAGTCTCTAAAGGGTGGGTGGGGTTTGAGCTGACGAGGGGAATTGATGCTTCAGGACAAGATAGTGCATTAACATAATGCAGGGTCTCAACCTGAAATGTTCATTTCTTCCCTACTCTACAGATACTCCTCAACCTGCTTGGTTGCTTCAGCTGCTTGTTTTTCCCCCCAGGTTACAGCATCTCCCTTATTCTGCAAAACTAACTTGTTGCAAAGTAATTTCACATTTTAATCAAATTATGCCTTTCTCTTCAATCAGTTTCATAAGTAAAAATTCCATAAACCGAGGAACACAATTACTGATGAATGTAGTCCAAAGTCTAAAATTTAAAACTTTCAGAAGGTAATAGGATTTTTATTTGCATTTTAGCAAAATTATTTGAATATCATTCAACTTTTGTGGTATATGAACTAATCAAACATGAAGATGGATTTTCGAAAATGATTTTTTTCAAACATCAATGAAGCGTTGCCATCGTCCTCATTACTTCAAGAGCTGCAAGCTTATTTTCAAAATTAGCTTTCATTGTAATCATACCAGCCTATATAATAAATGCTCATTTTAAACCAACTTTTCAAGTTACAGTAATAACACATTATGGACATCTGAAAACCAAAATTAAACCATCTAACAGTTAAATCTGGAATTAGTCTATAAATTATGGTAGTCTCTAAATTCATACATCTTAAGTAATGTTCTTGCTTTGTTGTAAGCCAACGACAATGTGATTCACTGCAGCCAGAACTGTTAACTTTTTAAAAAAGTAATATGAAAAATAAAATTTATTTTGAAATAACTTATCTATGTAACCGTGTGTGTGTTAAAATATTGCTTATTGAAGTAAAATAATAAATCTATTTCTGTACTTTATAACCATACAAAAGATATGCCAATGCTGGAAACGTATTACACCAAGAAGGGATCAGGTTGCCATAGTTGAGGGCAAAATCATGAGGTATTATTCAACTTTTAAGATTTTGAAAAATATAACCATTAGATATAAATGGAATTTACACAGTATTCATTATAAAATCAAATACTGGATATAATCAAGGGAAAAAAGGAGTTAACCTGTCCAAAAATATATACAAATTATAGAGGATAAAGAATAAATCAGAACAGGAAATGCTGTCGTGCTAAGCCTAGTGTGTGGCCAAGAATGGAGCCAATAAACAATGATAGTCTTTGTGATATTGCTTTCTCTGCAGACACGTTTTCAGTCACTGGTAATCTGCTATAAATACAAACTCAAAATTGTTGGTGCTTTTGCTGGAAATCGGTCAGTAATTATTTAGCCGATGACAGTTCATTCATGCTTAACTCTGTAAAGTTACGTTAGTCAAACTGTTTTTGGTTTATTTTTTCCCCCTCACTGCAAAAGTTTAATGAATAACAATCTGAAAAGAAACAACCTTGCATTGAACATTAACATCTGTGAGTTTTCCTAGCAACAGCAGCTTTTCCTTTACTTCTAATTGCTGAAGGCAATGTCAGTGGCAAAGAAAACACAATATTCGAAAATTAACAGCTGTAACTTGAGTCTCTAAATTTATTGTAATGGAATGCTAATTACTTAAGAACAAATATTTAGAATTACACATCATTGGGTTTAAGCTTCCGGTTTCTTAAGCAAATTATCCATAAAGCTTCAAGATATTTCAACTCACCCGTGTGAAGGTCCCTTCAAAAGTATGAATATCCATTTGTGGCTTCTGAGCATAAACATGGGCACTGATTGTAAAAAGATCCTGTAAATTAAACAGGGCAGAGAGTCAAAAATGAAAAAGTGCCCCTATTCAAATGGAGGAAAGGTAAAATTAAGGCTCTGATGTATTTTGTCTTAAAATACCTTTTCAGAAATGACAATGTTTTTCATTTATATGTATAAAAACGTGTTCCATTCAAGGCCAAAAATATTATTCCTGGAGAACAGTGTGCCTTTGTATCATGATCTCAGTGCTTTAAAATTAGCACTGAATAATACAGTGCATTAAATCACTTTACAAATCACAGATAAAAGAACGCATTAGAAAGTGAAGTACTTTTAAAAGAAAATGTTTGTGTAAAAATTACAGCTGTATCAGCAAAGAGGTTTTCGTCTACTTAAATTTTAGAAAAGTTCTGTCTCATGCTTCAGTTTAAACATGTTTAAATACAAATAATGGATCTATTGGAATTTTAAGAAGGGCTGAGAATGACAAATGAAATGAATAACTAACAATACGATGATTTTGCAGAATTACTTAAAACATCTCATTACACAATTTCAATTAGTCTGTCATATTATAAAATCAATGAAAGTGAAAAGCTTTCAGTAAAGCTGGAAACAGTTTTACATTTCATTATTCATCAATTAAACCAACAGCTCTCACACTTAGTATTACCAAGCATTTGACAAATGCCTTTTAACTGCTTTTATTCTGTATGATTGAATGCGAAGGTCATGTTAATTATCCCTTGTAAACTAGTCTATATACATATAATTTATAGAAATCATGTTACATAAAAAAAAATCATCTGACTTGTGAAAGGACAAAAAACTCAACGATGTCAAGAATTCAAAGGTTGGAAATGTGAAGTAATTAGCATATATGAACGAAGCAAACCATGAGCAATACTTCATATTTCGATGTTGCAATATATGGGAGTGCATATCCATACAAGAAAATCATGATCACAATACATAGCCGCCCAAATATGGTAAGAGGTTTAGCTGACAGCGTCCTTCACAAAAAGTATTCCATCAACATGATGGCATTAAAAATACGACTAAACAAATATAAGGATATATTTCCCACATGGTTGAACAGCATTCATGGAAAGTTACAAATTATTTTGATCTAGACTTTGATCGATCCCCATACTAATTAAGACACTGATGTCATGTGAAAATTGGAGACAAAGGATAGGTTCAGTATTCAAAATTACGTGATTAAATAATTAAAGAAAATATATTTTAATGGGGAAGGGAAGATTTAAAGTGGACCAAATTTTAGTAAAAATATAGAGAAATATGTAACTTGCAAATGAATACAGATAATTCAATTTGACAATGAACCTTTTAATTTAAAAAGATTAAATATTTTCAACCTCGTGAGAAGACAAGCTTTTTCTCCGGTCAGAGGGAACTTGGGGCGGGCAGAGGGAGGTGAATCTTCAATGAGGACTTATCAATTTACTTCAAAAGAGGACTGAATATCCCAGAGGTAATAGTTAAGGTTGTAAGGAAGGAGAAAACATGTACAGAACAGGTGTGCATCAAATTCAGAAGAGTGAGAAAGTCCAAATGAATATTCCCGAGAATTTGCAGGATTATTACTGGCTGTAAAGTAGTAAATATAGCTATCCTTCAATGGATTGAACAGATGGAGGTAAAGTGCTCTTGGTCTCTTAAAAATATGTCAGATAATCCTTTCTTGCTATTTTCGTTGACTTTAGTCAATTGGATTGCTCTTTACTACCAATATACACATTCTTTTAAACAAAAAAACTTCCATTAATGAGTTTGCAGGTTTGCTTACAGGTAAGTTTATTTGTTTCATTTTCAAAATCATGATAACAATTTAAAAATCATAACAGCACAATATGTCAAGGTGCTTTCTGGAGTGGTAATGATGTTGACCAGGAATATTAGACCGGACAAGCCAAGTTATGAGAAACAAATTTTTCTCATTTTGCTTTCTCTCAGCCAACTATTCATCTGATTCACACTTATGCTTCCTATACTTGCATACACAGCTCTGCATTGATCTGCTTCCACCAGCTTTATGTCCTATCCAATGAAGGTAGATGTGCCATGTGCCTTCTTCCCGATCTTGTCTATTACTTCCAAGGAACCATGTGCTTGCACCCCAAGCACACCGTTCAGTAACACATCTCAAGGCCCTGTCATTCACTGCATTCATCCTATCCGGGTTTAACTTTCCAAAAAAGATGCAGTTTGCGTTTGTCAGACTAAAATTCTATCTGCAATTCTCTGCCCACTTTCCCTGTTGTCCAAGATCCTGTTGAAGCCCTAAACAACTTTCTGCACTGTAGACTAAAGCATCAACTTCTGGTGTTTTCTCAAGCTTACTAATCATACCACTTACATTCTCGTCCAAATTATTAACTTTCATGACAAACAGTGAATCCAGCTCAGATGATCTGTGGCACAAAACCGGGTCACAGGCCTGAAATCTGAAAAACCAAGCCAGTTACCATCAATGCCATTTGAAACCATGGTTGCAGTAAAATCTTATCATAAATCAACAACTGCTGCCTGGTCTAAACTTGGACAGAATCTACCAAAATCATCAATCCACCATCTAGTCTCCTCCCATCAAGCTAATTTTATATCCAATTGGGTAAGCACACATTTAATTCCTCGTGATCTAACCTTCCAGAATTACCTACCAATTAGGAACCTTATCAAAGCCTCACTAAAGTCCAAGTAGACATCATCAACTGTCCTGCCCTTGTCAATCAATTTTGTAAGACAGTATCATGATTACCCCTTATTTGTCCTTGACTTTCCACATGCAGAGAGATCCAGTATCTCAGAATCCTTTCCAGTAGCTTTCCCACCATTTCTATTAGGCTCACTGGCTTATAATTTCCTGGCACGTCCAAGGAGATTTTCTTGGCAATATTCGTAACCTCACACAAAATGTTGGAGGAATGCAGCCTGCTGAGTTTCTTCAGTATTTTGTGTGCGTTTCTTGGATTTCCAGCATCTGCAGATTTTCTCTTGTTTGATATCAGGCATCTGCTAGTTTTTCTGTATTCTACTCATGGCCAAAGAAGGTACAAAAATCATTGCCAGGGACCTGCTATTCACGAGACCATCCAGAATGAAGCATTCATCTCATTATTTAAAATGTTGAAGTATCAGAAATAATTTACTGGATTATCAATTACCTGAAACTGTGGGATAGCAATGTTTTGGGTGGGGGAGGGGTTGTAAAGAAAGTGGGGAGGTTGGACACACTAAGCCTCTATCCACTGTATTTTAGAACAGTGAGACAGAAAAGGAAACTTCCTCTCTAGCACAAGGTCTGTGGAGAGGAACTTTCTTTTGTGAGAGAATCTAAAACTAGAGGGCCAGTTTAAAAATACAGAGCTATCCATTTAAGAATAAGATAAATCGTTCTTAAAGGGTTTAAAATGGTCTTACTTAAGAGAAGAGGAAGCAGAATCTTTGAATATTTTAACAAAGGTTATAGAATATAAAGGTAAATAGATTATAGAAATATGGACAAAAGTTTACCATGGATAGATAGTAATGCAGGAGAGGTTGCATTCAGATTAGCCAACATCTTATTACACACAGAGCTGGCACAGGAATGAGTGGCCTATGCCTGTAACTAATTTGTATTTTTGCAACTGACCTATTATATAAGGTTTCATTTCTTGATTCTTCCTCTTTTCACAAGCTTTTGGAACACACTTTTTTTTTATTTCTGCCAGCTTTCTTCAGTGAATTTTGCTTGTAATGTCTGCAGATCCACTGGAGCTGTTCGACATAACTTTATTAAAATAGGAAGTCAATGACATCTTACTGCCCCTCCAGCATAAGACAAATGTGATCTCCTGCCAAGCTGCATCTCAATATTACAATCTTCATTCCTAGCACATTTCCATCCTCAGGGCACAGTTGCCAGCGAAGTTTTTTTTCAACAAATTTAATTGTATTGATATTGGTAAAGAAGCTCCCTCCTGGACTTAAGCAAATAGAATTGACTGATAAGCCAATGAAATGCTGCATGAGTATTGCTATGTATCACCCTGCACACGAGACTTCCAACTTAAGGTTGCTACATATTTTTGATATTCAAATAAACATTGATAATAGTATAATGATACTCAGATTAGTACAGAATTCTCCAGAAATCCGGTTCTATCTTCAGCTACACCATAAGGAAACAATCTTTTTTTTGTTTGTTTGCGTCATTGCTATTTGAAATAGAGTCACACAACACAGAAACAAGCTCCTCGACCCAAATAGTTCATGCCAACCAAGACACCCATCCAAGCTTGTCCCAGATGTTCAAGTTTAGTCCACATCCTTCTAAACTTTTCCTATCCTTGTACCTGCCCAGCTGCCTTTTAAAATTTATTATTGTATCTGCATCAACCACTTCCTCTGGGAGCTCCTTTCATATACATAATTACCCTTTATATAAAAATAGTTGCTCCTTGTGTTTCTATTAAATCATTGTCTTCTCACCTGAACCTATGCCCTCTGGTTCTTGATTCCTCAACCCTGGAAACAGAGACTGAGTACGTTCACCCTATATATGCCCTTCATGAGTTTATACACCTCTATAAAGATTGCCACTTATTCCCATACACTCCAATGGATCAAGTTCTAAGCCATCCAATCACTCTGAATTACTCAGTCCCTTCATTTCTGGAAACACACTTGCTAATTATTTCTAGGAAGAAGTACAGTTGACGTTTCGGGGGTCTCGGCCCGAAACGTCGACTGTACTTCTTCCTATAGGTGCTGCCTGGCCTGCTGCGTTCCACCAGCATTTTGTGTGTGTTGCTTGAATTTCCGGCATCTGCAGATTTCGTGTTTGCTAATTATTTCTATACTCTTTACAGTTTAATAACATCTTTCATACGAACAGGGTGACCAAAATCTTGCTACAAAATGATAGGTGCCATGGTTCCTCCAATACAATAGTCACTGCATGTCAATGATTTGAGTGGCACTACAAAAAGTAGCATATAAATGCATTTCCATCTCCTTACAAGTTGCATCCTTGCTAGGTTTTTCCTTAATGTCATACTTATCTAAATGCCATCTCTTCCATCAATCACATAATCTGACTTCAGTAATCACATTATCTGGCTTTGTCAATCTGAATACAATTTCCTCTTGTTTATGGAATTGTTTATGTCACAAAGCAAGTTGATTCTGCAACTGAACTGCTCTTGGATCAGACCTGATTTAATGTAGTCAGCTGCATTATTTCACACTACCTATCTGCTTAGCCATGCAGGGTTGTGATTAACGTCTTAGTGTAGGTATTCAACGTAATCTTTTTCATATTCAAACTATTTATCTCAAAAATAACCACTTATGTAAGAAAACATATCCTGTTCTATCTGTTTGTACAGTGATTTCTGCAAAGATCATTCTACCTCAACTGAACTCTGCAATAAGTACAATAAGTCCTTTGAGTACATCTCCTGGGTTTAGCCCTGCCTATACAAAGGTCTCGTCCGTGTCTATTCTAATAAGTTCAGAAATGCCTCATTGGAATTTCCAGCCACTTTGCAGGCTCTTAAACATGTTTTTGGCCTCGACTCCCAAGCATTAAAAAGTTTATGAAGTCAGTACAAAAGATAGGTTTTTTCCAAAGTTGTTCTTGGGAGTTAGACTAAAGTTATAAACTATTTTCCTATTAGCCCAACTAATTCCTTTCGCACAATATACTTCATTTTGTTGCACAAAAGGGAGAAGGCTATGGTAAGTCAGTCATTTTGATAAAGGCAGACCTGATTATATCTTCGCCCAAGTAACGCACATGCACACGAGGTTTAATGACTTACCTGTAAGATGGAATCTCTGACAATATAGTGGTGCCTTAATAAAGTACTGGATCATCAACTTAGATTTTTGATTACATGTATAGGGACGCAATTAAAAGAACAAATGCCTCATCTAATTTAAAGTGCCTTCCCCTGTGATTGCTGAAAATACATAGCAGTCTCCAATTCAAATTGCAAAGTTTGCACAATATTTGCACAGTACAAAATTTCCTCAATTTTTGCAGAAATTAGTTCATCCAAATTTTTAAGTTGAAGTATATCTTACATGAATGGAACTAGTTTTTTTAAAACTTAAAATATTCACCTATTTTGTTATCCTTAAGCTTAACACATAATTAGGCACAGCAGTTTTTATGGATTCTTTAAAAAATTGATAGTTTCAAGATAAATCCTAGATACTGCTTCATTGTTCTAAATATAATAATAAAGCTTACAGTGAGCTAATCTTTGAGAAAATATATCTTAACCATCGAGGCCTAAAATGAAAACAATTTAGGTAAACAACTATTTCTAACAGTCCTCCTGTAATTTTCCCAAATAATCTCTTAATAATGCATGATCAATTTAATTGAAGTATCTTTTAAATTATGTTTTAATTCATGCATTTGTAGCAGATGTGCCATTTTTCCCCACTGGGTACAGAAATATAGTGATCATGCACAGTTAAATTTCCCCAAATCTTTTGAGTATTCAGTGACAAAGTTTTGGGATCACTTCTAGTATAAGACATACTGATAAGGGAAACAAAGGAGGATGTGTTTTAATTTTTTGCCTTCAAACAAGGAAAATCATAGTATACCATTTCTGTTAGGTGGATAATTTACAAGATCTTTTAAGTTTATTGTGAAAATAAATTAGTAAACCACTCTGAGAAGTGAAGTACTCTAATGTTTTTATGGGAATAGAATCCAATTTATCCAAAATGACTTCCATAAGTAGAAGCAAAACTGCAGTTGACTTTTTTGTACGCCTTATTAAATTCAGATATTGTTTCTAAATTTTTGAACGAGCTACTTGATCTTCAAATTTCAATATTTATTTGCTTCAGGTGCAGAAGGGAAGGATCAAATTAGTGTGTAAAGGAAACTATTCAACATTTTTTTTTAAAGCAAAAGGCAATAATTCTTCTAATCCAAATTCATGAAAGCCAGGTTATAGCCAAGAAATTTACAGAAATTCTTTGAAACTATAATGGAATTGATGGAAGAGATTAACACGACATTCAGAACGTAAATGGGATAATAAGCAAGAGACTTGCAGCTTAAGGAAATGATTTCAGAGTAAAGGGGAATATTATAAATTGGATTACAAACTACATAATAGAAAGTCAAGAACTGTGATCACTGGGACAGGTTCAAATGGCTAACAATGTACACGTAATTGTCTCACTTTAAACATGGGTCTCTAGAATATGCCATATTTGCATTAATCCCGATTATGGCATCAATAATAGGATTAACGCTGCAGTTAACAAGCATGTGGATTTTATAGGGTTCCACTTAGAGATGCTAAGATTTTGCAGCCTTGGAGCTAGTTAATCTTTGGACTTCACAAACAAAGCTCTAAACTTAATATCACAATTCTGTTAGCTATTTCCTCTCAATCACAATGGGGAATCTGCAGCCTCATTTTGTGTCAGACACTACCTCCATGAGTATATCCTTCCAAATGGCATGGTACAACAGGCCTTAGGCCAGACTGATTAACCGCTGACCACTAGATTATCTTCCGTATGACTTCAGCCATTGGAATGTTTTTCCACTGATACCCACTGTCTTTAGTTTTTATCAGAGCTCCTTGATGTGTAACTCTAAAGCTACTTTGACTTTATGGACTGTCACTTGGACTCTTTGCTTTGCAACACAGTTAGCACTGAGGTTGCGCTGCGGTCTGGAACCCAGTGGTCCTAGCATATCTCATATGGGCCATTGGTGAACAGGTTACTGATTCATAATCATTATGATGACTCTTCCATTGCTTTGCTGATGGCTGAGTATAGACTACTTAGATGGTAATAATCTGATTGGATTTGTTCTTTCTAGGAATGCTACATACCAAAACGACTTCCCTTGTTGGCGTATCAATGTCAATCTACTTGAACAGCTCAGCTGGAGGTACGGTTGATTTGGGGACACATTTTCTTGCCGCAGTCTGGTCCCATAGGCTTTTCATTATTCGGTGCTCGCAGCTACTTGTGATATGTGGGGTGAACTGAATTGACAGATTTTTTTTCCATAACAGTAAGGATCCTGGGAGAGTACCAAAATGAAATTTATAACTTTTAGCTGAATACAGCTGCAAATCTTTCATCTTTTGGACTGACATTCTACATCCTTGTCAATGTGAGGATCAAGATTTTATTTAAACACAGAGTGGAGGTATGTGGAATATGTTACCAGACTTAGTAATGGAAGCAGACAATCTGATGTTTAGACCATAAGACCATAAGACAAAGGAGCAGAAGTCGGTCATTCAGCCCATCGAGTCTGCTCCGCCATTTTATCATGAGCAGATCCATTCTCTCATTTAGTCCCACTACCCTGCCTTCTCACCATAACCTTTGATGCCCTGGCTAGTCAGATACCTATCAATCTCTGCCTTAAATACACCCAATGACTTGGCCTCCACTGCCCATGGCAACAAATTTCATAGATTCACCACCCTCTGGCTAAAAAAAATTTCTTCACATTTCTGTTCTGAATGGGCGCCCTTCAATCCTTAAGTCATGCCCTCTCATACTAGACTCCCCCATCATGGGGAACAACTTTGCCTCATCCACTCTGTCCGTGCCTTTCAACATTCGAAATGTTTCTATAAGGTCTCCCCTCATTCTTCGAAACTCCAAGGAATACATTCCAAGAGCGGACAAACGTTCCTCATATGTTAACCCTCTCATTTCCGGAATCATTCTAGTGAATCTTCTCTGTACCTTCTTCAACATCAGCACATCCTTTCTTAAATAAGGAAACCAAAACTGCCCACAGTACTCCAAGTGAGGTCTCACCAGCGCCTTATGGAGCCTCAACATCACATCCCTGCTCCTATACTCTATTCCTCTAGAAATGAATGCCAACATTGCATTCGCCTTCTTCACTACCGACTCAACCTGGAGGTTAACCTTAAGGGTATCCTGTACAAGGACTCCCAAGTCCCGTTGCATCTCAGAACCTTGAATTCTTTCCCCATTTAAATAATAGTCTGCCCATTTATTACTTCTGCCAAAGTGCATAACCATACACTTTCCAACATTGTACTTCATTTGCCACTTCTTTGCCCATTCTTCCAATCTATCCAAGTCTCTCTGCAGACTCTCCGTTTCCTCAGCACTACCGGCCCCTCCACCTATCTTCGTATCGTCAGCAAACTTAGCCACAAAGCCAACTATTCAATAATCCAAATCGTTGATGTACAATGTAAAAAGAAGCAGCCCCAACACGGACCCCTGTGGAACACCACTGGTAACCGGCAGCCAACCAGAATAGGATCCCTTTATTCCCACTCTCTCTTTCCTGCCAATCAGCCAACTCTCTATTCATGTATGTAACTTTCCCGTAATTCCATGGGCTCTTATCTTGTTAAGTAGCACCTTGTCAAAGGCCTTCTGAAAATCCAAATATACAACATCCACTACACCTCCCTTGTCTAGCCTACTGGTAATTTCCTCAAAAAATTGTAATAGGTTTGTCAGGCAGGATTTTCCTTTCAGGAATCCATGTTGAGTTCTGCCTATCTTATCATATGCCTCTACTCTGTAACCTCATCCGTGACAATTGACTCCAACAACTTCCCAACCACCGATGTCAAACTAACAGGTCTATAATTTCCTTTTTGCTTCCTTGCCCCCTTGTTAAACAGCGGAGTGACATTTGCAATCTTCCAGTCCTCCGGAACCATGCCAGAATCTATCGACTCTTGAAAGATCATCGCTAATGCCTCCGCAATTTCCACAGCTTCTTCCTTCAGAACACGCGGGTGCATTTCATCTGGTCCAGGAGATTTATCTACCTTTAGACTATTAAGCTTCCTGAGTGCTGCCTCTGTCATAATTGTGACTGCACACACTTCTCTTCCCTGCCACCCCTGAGTGTCCGGTATACTGCTGATGTCTTCCTGAGTGAAGACTGATGCAAAATACTCGTTCAGTTCCTCTGCCATCTCCTTATCTCCCATTACAATTTCTCCAGTGTCATTTTCTGTCGGTCCTATATCTACTCTCACCTGTCTTTTACTCTTTATATACTTGGAAAAGCTTTTAGTATCCTCTTTGATATTATTTGCTAGCTTCCTTTCATAGTTAATCTTTTCTCTCTTCATGACCTTCTTAGTTTCCTTTTGTAAGGTCTTAAAAACTTCCCAATCTTCTGTCTTCCCACTAATTTTTGCTTCCTTGTATGCCCTCTCTTTTGCTTTAACTTTGGCTTTGACTTCTCTTGTCAACCACGGTTGCATCCTTTTTCCATTCGAAAATTCCTTCTTTTCTGGAATATACCTGTCTTGCACCTTCCTCACTTCTCGCATAAACTCCAGCCACTGCTGCTCTGCCGTCTTTCCCGCCAGTGTCCCTTTCCAGTCAACTTTGGCCAGTTCCTCTCTCATGCCACTGTAATTTCCTTTACCCCACTGAAATACCGACACATCAGATTTCAGCCTCTCTTTTTCAAATGTCACAGTGAACTCAATCATGTTATGATCACTGCCTCCTAAGGGTTCCTTCACCTCAATCTCTCTAATCACCTCCGGTTCATTACACAATACCCAATCCAGTGCAGCCGATCCCCTAGTGGGCTCAACAACAAGCTGTTCTAAAAAGCCATCTCGCAGACATTCTACAAATTCTCTCTCGAGATCCAGTGCCAATCTGATCTTCCCAATCCACTCGCATGTTAAAATCCCCCACAATTATCATAACACTGCCCTTCTGACAAGCCTTTTCTATTTCCTGTTGTAATTTGTAATCCACATCACTGCAGCAAAGTTTGGAGGCCTATAAATAACTGCCATCAGGGTCCTTTTACCCTTGCAATTTCTTAGCTCAACCCATAAAGATTCTGCACCTTCCAATCCTATATCACCTCTTTCTAATGATTTAATATCATTTCTTACCAATAAAGCCACGCCTCCCCCTCTGCCTACCTTCCTAACCTTCCGATACACCGTGTATCCTTGGACGTTCGGCTCCCAGAGACATGCATCCTTTAGCCACATCTCAGCGATGGCCACAATATCATACCTGCCAATTTGTAGCTGTACGACAAGATCATCCACCTTATTCCTTATGCTGCGTGCATTTAAGTATAACACCTTAAGACCAGTATTTGGTAATTTTCGCTTTGATTTCACTGCAACTTTATTGCACTGCAACTCATCCCAATGGCTACAAATTTGCTCCATCACCTGCCTGTCTTTCTTTTTCAATCTTTTTATTAATTTCGAAGTATAGAAACAAAACATAGCAATAATACAAATAGTAGGAGATATTTGTTACACTTACGAAAAGTAATTGTAAAATCAAATAGTGTAAGTTAACAAACCTCCCAATCATGTAGAACTGACAACGGATAATACAAATAAAAAAAAACAGCAAAAAAATCATGAAAAAGAAAAAAAAAACAAAAAAAAAACAAACCCCATCCCCAAAGAAAAACAAAATTAATCAACTAAACTAAAAGACTTGGGCAAAACTAACAACTTAAAAATGGAAAAGAAGAAAACCTTAGTGTCGACGACTCCATTCCCCTCCAACAACAATACAGAGAGATAAAACAAGTTTGGAAATGATCAAATTACATCAAGTGAAAATGCTGAATGAATGGCCTCCAAGTTTTTTCAAACTTAATGGAAGGGTCATAAACTGCACTTCTAATTTTCTCCAAATTCAAACACACCATAGTTTGTGAAAACCAATGAAATACCTTAGGAGGGTTAATCTCTTTCCAATTCAACAAAATGGACCTTCTAGCCGTTAAAGTAAGAAATGCAATCATCCTTCGTGATGAAGAGGTTAAATTATTTAAGTCTATCATTGGTAGTCCAAAGATAGCAGTAATTGGATGAGGTTGTCAGTCTATGTTTAGGACCGTTGAAATAATATCAAAAATATCTTTCCAATATTTCTCCAACAAGGGACATGACCAAAACATGTGGGTTAAAGAAGCTATCTCGAAATGACATCTGTCACATATTGGATTAATGTAAGAGTAATAACGAGATAGTTTATCTTTGGACATATGAGCCCTGTGCACTACTTTAAACTGTATCAACCTATGCTTAGCATATACAGAGGATGAATTCACCAACTGAAGAATTTTTTCCCATTTTTCAGTCAGTATATTAATCTCAAGTTCTCTTTCCCAGTTAGCTTTAATTTTATTAGAAGCATCAGGACATAAATTCATAATTATATTATATATAATTGCTACTACACTTTTCTGAGAGATTTAAATCTAAGGTTTTTTCCAAAATGTCCATTGGATATGGGTGTGGAAAATTAGGGGAAACAGTAATTAAAAAGTTTCTAATCTGTAATCTAAAAAAGTGAGATCTGGGTAAATTATATTTATTAGAGAGTTGATCAAAAGACATAAAACAATTATCCAAAATAAATCGCGACAAGATATTATACCTTTGGTTTTCCAATCAAAGTAAGCTTGATCCATCGTGGAAGGTCGAAAAAGAAAATTTGATATAATGGGACTTGCTAGAATAAATTGATTAAACACAAAAAATCTTTGGAATTGAAACCATATATGTAAAGTATGCTTAACTATTGGGTTATTCATTTGTTTATATGATTTAAAAGAAGTAAAAGGAAGTGAAGTTCCTAAAACCGAACCCAAGGAAAACCCTTGTAATGAATTAGATTCAAGATTTACCCAATGAGGGTTTAAAGATACGTCCAAATCTCGTAACCAAAATTTTAAATATTGAATATTAATTACCCAGTAATAAAATCTAAAATTCGGGAGGGCGAGCCCCCCCTCCTTTTTAGATTTCTGTAGATACCTTTTACCTAACCTAGGATTTTTATTCTGCCAAATATATGAGGAAATTTTTGAATCTACGTTATTAAAAAAAGATTTTGGGATGAAAATTGGAACCGATTGGAATATATACAAAAATTTGGGCAAAATGATCATCTTAATAGCATTAATCCGACCAATCAAAGACAAAGAGATTGGCGACCATTTGGTAAATAAAAGTTTAATCTGATCAATTAAAGGTAAAAAAAATTAGCTTTAAATAAATCTTTATATTTTTTCGTAATTGTTATCCCTAAATGTATAAATGAATCAGTAACCAATTTAAATGGTAAACATCCATAAGTAGGTACATGCTTATTTAAAGGGAATTATTCACTCTTATTAAGATTCAATTTGTAACCAGAGAAGTTACTAAATTGAGCTAACAGATCTAAGATAGCAGGAATTGACTTCTCCGGGTTAGAGATGTATAACAACAAATCATCTGCATATAATGATAATTCATGTATTTCGTTTCCACGGGTAATACCAACAATATTTGGCGAATCATGAATAGCAATTGCTGAAGGTTCAAGAGCAATATTGAATAGCAAAGGATGAAGAGGGCAACCTTGCCTAGTGCCACGAAAAAGACGAAAAAAAGGAGATCTATAATTATTTGTACAAACCGAGGCTACCGAGGAGTAATATAACAATTTAATCCAAGATATAAATGTCAAATTAAAATTAAATTTCTCAAGAACATTAAATAAATAAGGCCATTCAACTCTCTCAAAGGCTTTCTCAGCATCTAAAGAGATAATACATTCCGGGGTAGTAAATGAGGGGGTATAAACAATATTCATTAACCTCCTAATATTAAAAGATGAATAGCGATTTTTAATAAATCCGGTTTGATCCATAGAAATAATTTGAGGTAACACCTTCTCCAATCTAGTTGTTAGAATTTTTGAAAAAATTTTAGAGTAGAGATATCGGTCTGTATGATGCACAATCAGTAGGATCTTTATTCTTTTTAAGAATTAAGGAAATAGAGGCTTCGTAAAACGATTGTGGTAATTTACCTAAACTGATTGCTTCCTTGAATATTCTAGACAACTTAGAAGAAAGAATGGAGGAAAAATTTTTTTTTAATTCCACTGTAAACCCATCCGGACCGGGTGCTTTACCGGAATTCAATGATGAGATTGCAGTTATTATTTCTTCCTCTGAAACAGAAGTTTCTAATGATAGGGACTCTTCGGCTAATAATTTCGGAAAACTCAATTTACCTAAAAAATCATGCATGAAATTAGAATCATGAGGAAAATCAGAGTGATACAAAGAGGTATAAAATTCTTGAAAGGTTTGGTTTATCCCAACATGATCAACTGTGAAAGTATCATCCTGTTTGCGAATCTTAGTAATTTGACGTTTAACCGAATCAAATTTCAATTGGTTGGCCAGTAATTTACCCGATTTATTGCTATGAATATAAAAATCTCTTCTAGTTCTCATTAATTGATTTTCGATCGAGGATGTTAATAATAAGCTATGTTCCAATTGGAGTTCAACCTCTGTGTTTGTACAGCTCCTTACTGGGAGAAATAGCATATTTTTTATCGACTTCATTAATTTTATCAACCAACAAAAGTATTTCATTGTTAACATGTCTTTTCAAACCGGCCGAATAGGAAATAATCTGACCACGGATATAAGCTTTAAAGGCGTCCCAAACAGTTCCATTGGAAACTTCTTCCGTAGTCTTAGTTGAAAAGAAGAAATCAATCTGCTCCTTTATAAATTTGACAAAGTCCTGATCTTGAAGCAAAATAGGGTTAAATCACCATTGTCTGCCAGTACAAGAGGTGTCCATTAACTTGATGGAAAGTTTCATTGGAGCATGATCTGAAATAACAATACTGTCATAATTACAATCAACTACATATGGAATCAAATGAGAGTCAATCAAGAAATAATCAATTCGGGAAAAAGAACGATGAACATGTGAAAAAAAGGAGAATTCCTTATCATTTAGATGTAGAAATCTCCAAATTTCTGAAATCCCAGAATCCAACATAAAAGAGTTAATAATAGTAGCCGACTTATTCGGTAAAGCCGGACTAGCTATGGATCTGTCCAACATGGGATTCAAACATAAATTAAAATCACCGCCCATTATCAACATATACTCGTTTAAGTTACGAAAGGAAGTGAATAAGTGTTTAAAAAATTCAGGATAATCCACATTCGGAGCGTAAACAATAACCATAGCAACCTTTTTTATTAAAAAGTACCCCAGTGATTAACAGAAATCTGCCATTAGGATCTGAAATAATGTCTTGATGAATAAATGTAATTATTGAAGGATCAATAAAAATTGAAACGTCTTTAATTTTGGTTTGAGCATTTGAGTGGTATTGTTGATCTTTCCAAAACTTAAAGAAGCGTTGATTGTCCTCTTTCCTTACATGAGTCTCTTGTGCAAAAATAATATGAGCATTCAGTCTTTGGAACACTTTGAAAACCTTTTTTCGTTTTATTGGATGGTTTAAACCATTTGTATTCCAAGAGACAAAATTAATAGTATGAGCCATAATTGAGAATTAACCCTTTGGTAAGTAAGGGGTTAACCATAATGTGAGCTCATGAAATCGGAAGAGGATTACATGATTAAAGAGGAACCGGAAATCTCGACACTGCGGACATCTTTGTAGTTCTGAATCAGCCCAATAGAAAAAAATTAGAAAAGAAAAAGACTATCCCATTCCCCCAATCCCAAGAACCCCAAACTAAGCCAAAGAAGGCTGAAGAAAGCTCTAAATAAAACTAATTCTAACCCCATTTCTGCAGGGGCAACTCCAAAAATATATGTTAAATAGGTGACCTCCCAGAGACTAATATATGTAAAAAATAACCAGTATAATAATTAGTCTACATAGTAAAAATTACTAAAATATATGAAATAAAAAAAACCTAGTCAATACGTATAATTAGTTATAGACGAGTAAATAAAAAATTGCTTCCAAAAGGAAAAAAAGGATTATGGGAAGAAGAAGCATAAGAACATGGCGCCCCGAGAAAAAACAAAGGAGGTTATACAAAAAGAAAGACAAGTCGCCATTTTAATTATGCAAAAACCAAAAATAGGAAACATATAACTAAAAATGATCGTCGGATCAGATCATTAATGATAACGAAAAAGGAAAAGTTAAAACAAAAGGTTAACTAAAGGAAAATGATGTTATTCATAGGAGATAAGTATTCTATATAAGTTATAGAATAACAACTATAGTAATAAACAAAGAACAAAAATCTTGGACTTATAAAAAACCTTCATCGCACAGTAGTAAAAGGTTTATTTTAAAAAAACACCAGAAAGAAAAAAAATTGGTGCTGGAAGCACCCAACACAGATTAAGAGAGGGTGTCTGTATCAAATGGGAAATTATCATCCAAAAAGCTTCAAGCGGCAGTTGTAGAGTGGAAGACACGACGATTTCCATCGGGAAGAGAGATTCTGAGATGTGCAGGATACAATAGTGCCGGTTTGAGATTTTTTTGATAGCATTCCGACATTAGAGGTTTAAAAGTCAGTCGTTCCTTCATCACTTCAGGACTGTAATCTTGAACTATCCTGAAGGAATGCTGGCGATACTTGATCATCCCTTGTCGACGAGCAGTCTGGAGAAGTTGTTCTTTAACATTGACATAATGGAAACGAAGAATAACTGGTCTGGGTTTGGAAACAGCCGCTGCCGACTTTATCCACGGTATACGATGGGCGCGGTCAAGTAATGGAGGATCGTTGGAAAAAACTGAACCAAACGAATCCTTTAAAAGTTGAGCAAAGAATATTGCAGGGTCTCCAACCTCAACATCCTCGGGTAAGCCAATTAAACTTTTGTCTTCTCGATCGATTCTCAAGATCAATAACTTTGGATTTAAGTTGTTGGAGTTGTTTAGTAGTCGAAGCTAGATTCTTCTCTAAGATCTCAACTTTTGTATCCGTCTTCTGAGATTTAGTATCCAGTTCAGAAATTTTTGCACCGTGTTTTTGAACATCAGGATCTAGGGATTTCAAAGAGTCCGTGATTGATTTTAAATCTTCATTGAGGCTTTGACGATGTTGTTCAAATTGAGCAGTTAAACTTTCAGATAGTTTTATCCGATGCTGCTCAAACATTTCCTCCATAACTTCATAAGTTAATTCCGTTTGTTTGGAATCACCTTTCTTCTTTCCTCCGTTCCCATCAGCGTCTTTCCCATCTTTAGTTCTAGATCTTGTACTCATTTCTCTAAGCTCGAGAGTTACAGTTGACAAAAGGAAATCAATTAATCAGTAAATCAAGAAGATAAAGTAAATCTTCTGGTGTACTTAAAGTTGATTAGATCAAGGAGATCATAGGTTAAAAAAAGGATAACGGGAATGGAGCAAAGCCAAAGTGACGACCTCACTCCATGAGCGCTCCCTGCAGAATCTCCCGCCTGTCTTTCCTGACATCTTTACTGCTCACTATCTTAGATTTATTTCTGTTTTCTCCTTCCTCCGCTCTGTCATTCCGGTTCCCATCCCCCTGCCAAATTAGTTTAAACCCTCCCTAACAGCTCTATTAAACTTTCCTGCCAGGATATTGGTCCCCTTCGGGTTCAGGTGTAACCTGTCCTTTTTGAACAGGTCATACTTCCCCCAGAAGAGATCCCAATTATCCAAGAATCTGAAGCCCTGCCCCCTGCACCAGTCTCTCAGCCACGCATTCATCTGCCTGATCCTACTATTCTTGCCCTCGCTAGCACGTGGCACAGGTAGCAATCCTGAGATCACTACCCTGGAGGTCCTGCTTCTCAGCTTCCTTCCTAACTCCTGGAAATCTCTCTTCAGGACCTCCTCCTTTGTCCTACCTATGTCATTGGTTCCAACATGTACCAAGACAACTGGCTGCTCACCCTCCCCCTTCAGAATATTCAGGACCCGATCCAAGACATCCCGTTCCCTGGCACCTGGGAGGCAATAACCATGCGGGTATCTCTATCAGGCTCACAGAATCTCCTGTCCGTTCCCCTGACTATGGAATCCCCTACGTCTACCGCATTTCCCTTCTCCCTCCTTCTCTCCTGCACAACAGCGCCAGGCTCAGTGCCAGAGACCCAGTCACCGTGGGCATCCCCTGTCAGGTCATCCCCCTCAACAGCATCCAGAACAAGATATTTGTTGCTGAGGGAGACAGCCACAGGTGTGCTCTCCATTATCCAGGCATTTCCCTTCCCTCTCTTGACAGTGATCCAGTTTTCTGGCCCCTGTAGCCTACGGATGACTACCTCCCTGAAGCTCCTGAAAATCACTTCTTCACTTTCCCTGATAAGCAGTAGGTCATCAAGCTGCAGCTCCAGATCCCTAACACGGTCTCTGAGGAGCTGTATCTCGGTGCAGCTGGTGCAGATGTGGCCATCAGGGAGACTGGAGGTCTCCCAGGATTCCCACATCTGACACCCTGAACAAAGCACTAACCCTGCAGGCATGCTATCTAATTCTACAGGAATGAAACAGGAAAAATAAGTCTACTCACCCACTTACCTCGCCAAACAGACGAACGTTTTAAACCGTTAGTTTGTACCGTTAGCTGTGAGAGCCCTGCTGTTCCTGTCCATCCGGGCCGATTCGCGGGGGGGGGGGAGAACAGAGTTGGTGCTTCGCTCCTGCCTCATCCTGTTTACCGCCAAAGCCCTACACTCCGCTCCCACTCACTCCGCTGCCCGCTGTATAGGGTGGTCTCCTTTTTAAATTCTCCACGCTGTCCTGTTGACGTCACGCACCTGTGCAGTCTCGTCCTTCTTGCACTTGAAGAAGTTTTTTTTAAAAAACTGCCTTCCTTCAGAATTCAGGAGTTTAAGGGGCTTTTAGACAGACACATGAACATAATGGAAGGACAGGGATGACAAACTGGAAGATGACATTTAGTATAAATGGACATTCAGATCAGCACCACATCATGGGCTGAATGTCTTGTCGTATGCTGCAGTACTCTATGCTCTGTGGATGTTGGGGGTGGGGACAGGGATATTCTTGGAGCTCCATCTTCTTCCATCGTCATGTCTCCTCATTAATATCATGGGAACAGCTTCACTTCAAGATTGCAACAGTTGAAAGTTGCAGATCACCATTTCAAAGGTAATACACAGTAAAAATCACTTCATTCTGTATTCCTCCACAGGAAATCGTATGTCTAATCTGAACATTTTGACATTTCAATGAGATCATATGACCACTGGACATAGGAGCAGAATTAGCTAATCAACCTATCTGGTCTGCTCTGCCATTCCATCGTTGCTGATTTAAAATCCCTCTCAACTCAATTATCCTGCTTTCTCCCCATAATCTTTGACACCCTTATTACTTTCCAGAGTAGGGGAAGTCTAAAACTAGAGAACAAAGATACAGGATGAGAGGGGAAAAATGTAAAAGGGACCCATGTGGAAACATTTTCCTCACGGAGTAGTGTTTAGAATGAGCTGCCAGAAGATGATTGTAGCAGTGAACACAGTCGCAAGGTTTACAAGACATTTAGACAGATACATGGATAGAAAAGATTTAGAGGGATATCAGAATTAGAATCAGGTTTAATATCATCAGCTTATGTCATAAAATTTGTTAACTTAGTGACAGCAGTCCAACGCAAAACATAACAATATCTAAAAAATAAATCAATTACTATAAGTATATCTATGTATATTAAATAGTTAAATTAAAAATCGTGCAAAAACAGAAATAACTCAAAAAAGTGAGGTAGTGTTCACGAGTTCAATGTCCATTTAGGAATCGTATGGCAGAGAAGTAGCTGTTCCTGAATCGTTGAGTGTATGCTTCCATCCTGACAGTAACAATGAGAAGAGGGCATGCCCTGGGTGATGGGCATGTCCTTAATAATAGACACTGCCTTTCTGAGGCACTGCTCCTCGAAGATGTCTTGGATACTACAAAGGCTAGTACCCATGATGGAGCTGACTAAGTTTACAACTTTTTGTAGCTTCTTTTGATTCTTCAGATATGAGCCAAATGGGACTAGCTTTCATTAGACTTGGTTGTCTTGGATGAGTGGGCCTGTTTCTGTGATCTATAAATCTATATACTGCCATATTTCCTTTTCAAAATGAAATCTGTTAATCTGAAAAGTTTCAACTCTTGTTTATCAAAATATATTTTTTGGGAACGTAACAACTGTATACTTCAGAAAGTGATCAGGCCTGTCAATAAAATTGAGAACTATGTGCTGTTATTAACATTATTTTGATGCCCTATTTTCTTCCCAAAGCAAAAACCTGCAGTTGACATCCCCCCCACAAGTAACTAGTCTATGAAAGCAAGTTATTAGCTACAAAAATGCATGTTAATTTCTGTGACAGTCAAAGCTTGTGAGGACAGTAATTTCTTGATGCTGCATTGGATAATGGCATACACTTATCTATCACAAATACATTTTGAGGAATATCCCGGCTCTGGTGCTCAGTCAGTTAAGACATGGTTGATCGCAGTCATGACAATGGAAGTGAGATAACTGGTCTTTCATGGATTTAAGCCACATACATCAAAGTTGCTGGTGACAGGCCAGGCAGCATCTCTAAGAAGAAGTACAGTCGACGTTTTGGGCCGAGACCCTTCGTCAGGACTAACTGAAGGAAGAGCTAATAAGAGATTTGAAAGTGGGAGGAGGAGGGGGAGATCAGTTAGTCCTGACGAAGGGTCTTGGCCCAAAACGTCAACTGTACCTCTTCCTGGAGATGCTGTCTGGCCTGCTGCGTTCACCAGCAACTTTGATGTGTGTGGCTTGAATTTCCAGCATCTGCAGAATTCCTCGCCTTTGTGTTTCATGGAGTTAAGCTAGTTTCTCTAGAACTTGAGAGTCCACAAATTACGAGGGTGTGATGAAGAACTTGTTTTGCATTTCTTATCAGAATCAGATTTAATGTCACTGACATACAGTATGTTGTGAAATTTTATGGCAGTACAGAGCGATACTTAAAAACTATAAATTACAATAATATATAAAAAATAAAGTAGTTCAAAAAGAACTATTATTTTCCAAGGGTCCGATGTCCACTCTCACCTCTGTTACTCTTTATATATCTGAAAACCTTTGGTATCCTCTTATATTATTGCCTAGCTTATGTTCATATCTCAATTTTTCTCTTTGCTATTTTAGCTCCTTTGCTCAGGTTTCTCACTAATTTTTGCCGTATTTTATGCTGTCTGACTTCCCTTGTCAGCTGCAGATGTCTCATTTTCCCTTTAGAATGCTTGTCTTTTGTGGTGAACTGATCCTGCAAATTCGAATTTATTGCAGAAACCCCAGCCATTGCTGTTCCTCTGTCATCCCTGCTGATGTCAGCTTCCAACTTTGGCCAACTCCTTTTTCATGCCTCTAAGTTACTTTTGGATAGATAGATAGATACTCAACTGTGATACCAATAGATGTGTTTGTTGCTTCTTCCTCTTAAATTGCAGGGTGAATTCTATCATATTACGATCATTATCTCCTCAAGATTCTTTTACCTTAATCTCTAAAATCAAATCTGGTTCAATACACAATACTAAATCCAGAATTGCCTTTTCCCTAAAGGGCTTGGCCACAAGCTACTCTTAAAAGAATCTTAGGGCAGTCTACAATTCCCCTTTCTTAAGATCCAGCACCAACCTAATTTTCCGCAATCTACCTGCATCCTGAAATCCTCCACTGACCATTGCAACATTCCCATTTAACTGCCAACTCTATCTCCTATTGTAAGTTGTACCCTAGATCCTGGCTACTATTCTGAGACCTGCATATAACTCGCATTAAGGTCATTTTACCTTTGCCTTTTCTTAACTCAACCCACAAGGATTCTACATCTTCTCAGCCCATGTCACTTCTTTCTAAGAACTTAGTTTCATTTTTCTTTTAAACCACCAAAGCTACCCCACCTCCCTTCCCACCTGCTTGTCTTTTTGATGGGATGTGTATCCTTGGACGCTTAGCTTTCAGCTGTGTTCTTCTTTCAACTACAACTCTGATGCCCGTATCTTACCTGCAAATTTCTAGCTGCGCTATAAGTTCATCTACCTTATTTTGTAAACTGCATGCATTCAAATACAAATTCATTCCTACACTCACCACCCTTATCAAATTTGTTTCCATGTTCCCTAAAGTTAAATTCTTAACCCTTTCTAAACTTTTGCCTTATTATTCTAGAGACTTCAGTAACTTCTCCTGCACTCCTCTTGCATTTTAAATTATCCATATTTTTCTAAGCTACTGAACCCACTTTCTATTATTTAATTAGAAGTCCTATCCACAGCCCTAGTTATGCAATTTGCAGGATCCTGGTCCCAGCATGGTTAAAGTAGAGGCCATTCATTGGAACAGCTCCCTTCTTCCCCAATACTAGTACTATGTCCCACAAATTCAAACCCACTTCTCCCAAGCTGATCTTTAAGCCATGCTTTTAACTTTCTGATCTTATTAACTTTGCATACAGTTTAGGTAACAATGCAGAGATTATTTTTTGGTGCTGTATTTTAATCAATCCTCTTGCTGATCAAGGTCTTTCAGTAGAATCTCTTTCTTTGTTCTTATGTCATCGGCACCTACATGGATCACGACATCTGGATCTTTCCACTTCCAGTCCAAATTCAACTGCAGGTCAGATGGATGTTCCAAGCCCTGTCACCAGGCAAGCAACACAGTCTTCAGGACTCTCATTCCTTACAACAGAGTTGTGTCTATTCCCCTGACTACACCCCCATCCTTGAATTCAAACCATTTTGATTCATTTCAGCCATTCAACAAGGAAATGAAGGATGACTGAAGGCCAGAGACAGTGCAGTCATAGCAGCTGGAGCAGAAAATGGCGGAAAAAGCTGTCACGTATGCTAACTCAAAAAGATAAGATTTTCAAAGATATGTTGTTCAGCTACCTCGCTTCTAGAGAGCAAAGGAGATTTCATGACTCTTTAAAATTTCATTCACGTAATAGTTTATTTACCTCAACTTCACCTTCCTGTTCAATGCCTATATCGTCTAATATTCAAAAAACATGATTTGTCGATTTCTCGCTGAGGGACTAATATTATTGTTCATGAAGCCAGACACCTATTCTTCCAAAATTTGTTTTCAAAATCCCATTATAAACCAGATGCCTTTCCCCCCCCGATAACTTTAAATCATCATGTACCAGGATTCATTGAAAATTCATTCTGGTATTGCTTTTGCAATTCAGAATAGGGTTCATTGTGAGTGAATTCTGTTATAAAATAAAATTGGTTCAACATTATTAAAGAGTGAATGGATGTTGAGAAAATTGTAGCTAGTCAATACAATAATCTAATGATGTGAAGAATATTGCATGGGTCCAGAGCTCTTAGATGATCCATCACTAAGACTTACTTTTCTATCTCTATTAAAAAAACAGCCCGGCTGTCAATACCTTCACCCACTTGCTACTGAATTCTGCATCCAAGCCTGTGACTCTCTGCTAGAGTTTAGTTTTACAATGTTCTCCTGCCTGGGATTCATGTTCTGATCTTCAGCTAATTCAAAACTTTGTTGCCCAGATCGTACCTTGCACCAGAACTCTGCAATGGAGATGCAATGATTTAGTGCCAACTAAAATGAGTAGTGTTTTTTTTAAATGTGCTCACGGCTCACCACTCCCTACCTGCATAGAGGGTTGCAATTGATTTATAGTAGCTGGAGCTCAAATTTCCAAACAAATTTGGGGTTTTTCCAATCCCTAGCAAATACAGAAAGTAGGATTTCAACAACCAACTTAAAATTAAGTCGAAATCTACCAAGGCTTTGAGGACTGCTGAAAAAGAAATCAAATAAATTCAATATATCTACAAATGTCCAAGTTAACAAAAGAACAACGGCTCTTCATTTTAAGTACTGGATGTTATTAACTACCAGGAAATCATATTCCAGTAGCTCTGCCCACCTTCACTCTTCCCTTTCCCAACTTGGTTCCAACTGTTTCTCCTTGCTTACTTGTAACCTATCACATACCTGCTCATCTCCCTGATTCCATCTGCCTGTCATCCTCATAGTCCCCGGGTCCACCTATCACTTTCCAGCCTGTAGCATCCAATCTTTCATCTTTATAATACCTATCTTTCCTCTCCACTTGCAGCCCTGATGCAGGGTCATGACCTGAACTATTGATAACTCCTCTCCCCTCACAGACTTGACCAGCTGAGTTCCTACAGCACTTTTTTTGTACTGGAATTATATCCCACATTCTCAATTAAGGGCAGCTAAGGGAGTAGAATCAGGGGCACTACTGGAGTGAAGTCCAAGTAAATAATGCACCCAAAAATTATCACTAGTCTCTCTGAATAATGAGTTGTGTCCACTTTCTATTTAGAGGTCAGATGCATAATATTTAGTCAACCTGCTCAAATTTAGGTTAAAGAAAAAACCTTGAACTACAAAGACAGCAAGTTTTAATTGAGCTATACTCTTCAATTGGTGAGTAATGTGGTGTGAAAATAATTTGACCAAAATTATATTTAACAAGTTATGCTAAAACCACATTTAGTTGCTTTGCTGCAACTCAAATATTTGTGCTACAATACAAACAGAAAACACTGGAAAAACTCAGCATCTATGGAAAAAGACAGTTCAAATTAAAGACCTTTCAAAAAAAATTTGTATTCACATTACCAGCATCTATAGTTATTTTCAATCACATTGTCCTACAAAATTTACAGATATATTGGAAGAACTTCCCCTCCAGCAAACACCAATTTTCTGTTCCAGGAAGGTGGCTCACTTTTGCAATTTTGCCTTTGAAGCTGTTGTTTTTGTCAATAATCTAGTAACCTCATGCTCATTTACTGGTCTTGCATTTTCCACTAATGACCTTTAATCATGCAACATGAAGTGCAGAGTATGCACAAACCAATTCAGAAGAAAAGATACATGACTTCCTCATTTAACTATTGCAGTTTGCTCTATTATCCAAGTACTATATCAGATTGAAAAGCACCCTACTTATGCAGCATTATGTTTATTCTAAGATCTCACGGAATAAAAAATTAGGTATTACAAGTATTTATTTTTCTTAAATTCAAATATGCATCAGAATACACCCCATTCAAAAGTGGCAAAATTGCATAAATTTCAATATTATGAATGTAATTGACCTAGAGCAAAACATGGTGTTCATCATTTTTAGATCACTTTAGTCACTGTGGCACTTCCAGAAGTGATTCATCCTTTAGTATCTGATGCAAGTTCCACAAGCCAATGCAGTTTCCCAATGCAACACTCCTTTTGGGATGGGTTGGGTAACTTAAACCAACTTGTCCTAGAAGCAACCATTACTCAGGAGATGATTATGTTTTAACACTGAAATACTGGATTGAGATAAACAAGGCAATCATTACTTCCTTTTGGTCTTTCTGTCCCTCCACATGATCGCAAGGGCTCAGCCCCAACCCTCTGAAACCCTGCTAGACTGAAGACATACACCATGCTACCTTAAAGCCCTGTACTAATGCCAGGCTCTCTTGCCCCTCCCTTCAGATCCTGAATTGCCCCAGGCCCCTGACCAAGTGACCCTCGATGGAATCAATCACCAGGAACTCATCCCTTGATTGTTACACAATATCTCACACCTGGTACACATAACATATCATTTAGCCACCCAATTAAGGGCCATCATTGATCAAGCAACACAAGCCTCATCTTCCACCACTGCTAAACCTCAGTGAGAGGGAGTACACTGCCAACTGCTCTTTCAGTCACATCCAAAGACTTCAGTGCCTGAAACACACCATCCAGAAGAATCCCACATGATCACAGGGAGAACATACACATTTCTTACAGTCAGCAGTGGAACTGAACTCAAGAACCTGGCATTGTTATAGTATGTATAACATAGTAAGAATAGCTCCAGAGGCAATGTTTCGTACTGTGTGTGGGATGTGGGGGAGACTGGGAGACGTCCAGTCTCCCAGATGAACACATCTGCACCAGGTGCACCAAGTTGCAGCTCCTGAGAGAACGTATTAAGGAACTGGATTCATACAGGAGAATGAGGTGGTGAGAGACTGGAGCTACAGGGAAGTAGTTACCCTGAGGTTTCAGGAGACAGGTAACTGAGTGACTGTCAGCAGAAAGAGGGGAAATGCACATCCAGTGCAGAGTACACCTGTGGCTGTTCCCCTCAATAAGTATATGACTTTAGATACTATTTGCTGGGGGGACCTATCAGGGGGAGCCACAGTGACCGGGTTTCTGGCACTGAGTTTGGTCCTGTGGCTCAGAAGAGCAGAGAGGTGAAGGGGACTACAGTGTTGATAGGAGATTCCTTCATCATAGAAACAGAGACGAGGTTCTGTGGGCAAAGATAGAGACACCCAGATCGTATTTTGCTTCCCTGGTGCCAGGATCAGGTATGTCTCTGATCGTGTGCATAGCATTCTCAAGGGTGAAGGTGAGAGCCAGAAGTCTTGGTGCATATTGGCAGAATGACATAGGTAGGCATGGTGAGGAGGTCCTAATCTGCAATTTTAGGGAGCTAGGTTAAAAAGCTGAGAAACAGGACCTCTGGAAGTAATCTCAGGATTGCTGCCCAAACCACGTGCCAGTGAGGGTAACAGTAGATGAGTTGGCAGGTGAATGCATGGCTGAGGAACTGGTGCAGGGGGCAGGGGTTCAGATTTGTGTATCATTGGGGTCCCTTCTGGGAAATGTATGACCTCTACCAAAGAGACGGGTTACACCTGAACTTAAAGGACTCCAAAATCCTTGTGGGCAGGTTGTTCAGTGGGTTTAAACTAATTTTTCAGGGGGTGGGTACCAGAGTGATAATGCTGCAAATGAGGTTATTGGTTTACAAACAGAGGCAATGTACGGTGAGGCTCCTGGCAAGACAAGCTGATAATAGGGCAAAATTGCAAACAACAGGATGATCTGCACTGTAAAAGGCAGACAAAACCAAAAAAGGTAATTACAGGACTAAAGGTATTACACTTGTATGTGCGTAGTATACAGAATAAGGTCAATGAACTTGTAGTATAGTTACAAATGGGCAAGTATGATGTTGTAGGCATCAATGAATATGGCTGAAAGAAGATTATACCTGGGAATTTAATGTCCAAGGGTACACATTGTCTCAAAAGGATAGGTAGGAAGGCAGAGGTGGTGGTGTGGCTTTATTGGTGTAAAAAAAAATTAAATTAAATCATTAGAAAGAGGTGACATACGGACAGAAGGTGTTGAATCAATGTGGATAGGTCTAAGGAACTGCAAGGGAGTTGCATACAGACCCCCCCCCCCAAAACAGTAGTAAGGATGTGGTCAAGAAGTTACAATAGGAGATAGAAAATGTAAGCCAAAAGGGCAATGTTATAACGGTCATGGGGTAAGTTGGGTAAATCTGGTTGGCGATGGGTTCCAACAGGTAGAGTTTCTAGAATGCCTACAAGATGTTTTTTTTTAAGAGCAGCTCCATGGTTGAGCCCACTAAGGGATCAGCTATGCTGCACTGGGTGTTGTGCAATGAACCAGAATTGATGACAGCTGAAGGAAAAGGATCCACTCTTCAAGAAGGGAGGGAAGCAGAAGAAAGGAAATTATAATAGGTCAGTTAGTTTAACCTCAGCGGTTGGGAAGATGTTGGAGTTAATTGTTAAGGATGAGCTGTTAGGGTACTTGGAAGCACATAATAAAATCGGCCAAAGTCAGCATGGTTCCCTTAAGGAAAGTCTTGCCTGTGAAATCTGCTGGAATTCTTTAAGAAAAGATTTTCAAAAGGCCTTTGACAAGGTGCCACACGAGGCTGGTTAGCAATGTAAGAGCACATGGCATTACAGGAAGGATACGAACATTGATAGAGCATTGGCTGATTGGCAGGACGCAAAGAGTGAGAAGAAAAGGAACCTTTTCTGAATTGGCTGCCAGTGTCTTGTAGTGTTTCACAGGGGTTAGTGTGGGGACCACTTTTTTTTTTTTTACATTGATTTGAATGACAGGATTGATGGTTATTGATGAAGATAGGTGGAAGAGCCGGTAGTGTTGAGAAGGCAGGGACATTGCAGAAGGACTTGGACAAATTAGGAGAAAGGACAAAGAAGTGGCAAATGGAATAGAGTGTCGGGGAGTGTTCAGTCATGCACTTTGGTAGAAGGAATAAAAGCACAGACTTTCTAAGTGGAGAAGATTCAAAAATCTGAGGGTTGAGTTGCTGGTGAGAAAAGCAAATGCAATGTTAGCATTCAAGCTGTTGCAAGTCTTGCAGGGCAGCATAGTGATTAGCCCAATGCTTTACAGTACCAGCAACTTGGGTTCAATTCCTGCCACTGCTTATAAGGAATTGGTATGTTCTCCCCATGACCACATGGATTTTCTCCAGGTGCTCTGGTTTCCTCCCACAATCCAAGACGAACTGATTGGTAGGTTAATTGGTCATTGTAAATTATTGCATGATTAGGCTAGGATTAAATTGGGTGATTGTTGGCCTGCGTGGTTCGAACCTTACCTCAATAGAAAAATAAATAGAACCCTTAGTGGTAAGTGATCATAATATGATCAAATTCACTCTGAAATTGGAGAAGAAAAATCTTAAATCAGTTGTATCAGTATTACAGTGGATTAAAGGAAATCACAGAGGCTTGAGAGAGGGGTTGGCCAGAATTGATTGGAAAAGAACACTGGCAGGAATGACGGCAAAGCAGCAATGGCTGGAATTTCTGGAAGCAATTTAGAAGGCACAGGATATACACGGTACATCCCAGAGAGGAAGTATTCTAAAGGAAAAATGATACAATCATAGCTAACAAGGGAAGTCAAAGCCAACATAAAAGCCAAAGAGAGGGCATAGAATAGAGTAAAACTTAGTGGGAAGTTAGGGGATTCGGAAGCTTTTAAATACAAACAGAAGGCAACCAACAACATCATTAATGTAAAGATGGAATACAAAAGTAAGCTGGCCAATAATATTAAAGAAGATACCAAAAGTTTCTTCAGTTACATAAAGAGCAAAAGAGAGTCAAGAATGGATATAGGACTGCTGGAAAACAATGCTGCAGAGGAGGTAATTAGGGACAAGGAAATAGCGGATGAACTGAATAAGTATTTTGCATCAGTACTCACCGTGGAAGACACTAGCAGTATGGTGGAATTTCTAGGTGTCAGGGGTCATGAAGTGTAAAGTTACAATAACTAGAGAGGAGGTTCCTGGGGAAACAAAGTCTGAAGGTAGATAGGTCACCTTGACTAGATTATGTATACTCCAGGGGTCTGAAAGAGGTGGGTCAAGAGATTGTGAAGGCATCAGTAAATATCTTTCAAGAATCAGTAGATTTTGGAATGGTTCCAGAAGACTGGAAAATTGCAAATGTCATTCCACTCTTCAAGAAGAGAGAGGCAGAAGAAAGGAATTTATTGGCTAGTTAGTCTGACCTCACTGGTGTGGAAGATGTTAAAGAGTCGACTGTTAAGGATGTGGTTTCGGGGTACTTGCAGGAACATGACAAAATAGACCATAGTCAGCATGGTTTCCTCAAGGGAAAATCTTGCCTGACAAATCTGCTATAAACCTTTGAAAAAATATCAAGCAGGATAGACAAAGGAAAATCTGTTGATGTTGTGTACTTGGATTTACAGAAGGCCTCTGACAAGGTACCACATGATGCTGCTTAACAAGCGACAAGCCCATATTATTACAGGAAAGATTCTAACAATGATAAAGCAGTCGCTGAATGGCAGGATGCAAAGTGTGGGAATAAAAGGAACCATCTCTGGTCGGCTGCCAGTGACTAGTGGTGTTCCACAAGGGTCTGTATTGGGACTGATTATTCTTATGCTATTTATCAATGACTTAGATGATGGAATTGTTGTCTTTGTTGCAAAGTTTGCAGACGATACGAAGCTAGGTGGAGGGGCAGGTAGTTTTACGGAAATAGGGAGGCTACAGAAGGACAGACAGATTAGGATAACGGGCAAAGTGACAGATGAAATACAGTGACATGAAATGTTTGGTCATGTAATTTGGTAGAAGAAATGAAAGGGTTGACTATTTTCTAAATAGAGAGAAAGTACAAAACTCTGAGGTGCAAAGGGATTTGAGAGTCCTTGTGCAGGATTCCCTAAAGGTTAACTTACAGGTTCAGTCTGTGGTGAGGAAGGCAAATGCAATGTTAGCATTCATTTCAAGAGGACTAGAATATAAAAGCAAGGATGTAATGTTGAGACTTTAAAAAGTACTGGTGCGGCCTCACTTGGGAGCATTTTGTCCAGTTTTGGGCCTCTTATGGATGTGCTGAAACTGGAGAGGGTTCAAAGGTTCACGAAAATGAATCCAGAATTACACAGCTTGTCATATGAAGAGCATATGATGACCTTGGGCCTGTACTCACTAGAATTTAGAAGAATGATGGATGACCTAGTTGAAACCTATTGAATGGTGAAAGGCCTTGATAGAGTGGATGTGGAGAGGATGTTTCCTATGGTGTGACTGTCGAAGACCAGAGAACACAGCCTTAGAATAGAGGGGTGTCCTTTTAGAACAGAGATGAGGAGGAATTTCTTCAGCCAGAGAGTGGTGAATCTGTGGAATTCTTTAACATAGGCAGCTGTAGAGGCCATGTCTTTATGTATATTTAAGGCCAAGGCTGATAGATTATTGATTGGTCAGGGCATGAAGAGATATGGGGGAAGGGGGCAGACAGGAGATTGGGGTTGAGAGGAATGGATCAGTCATTGTGAAATGGCTGAACAGACTTGATGGGCCAGACAACCTAATTCTGCTCCTACAGTGGCATGCAAAGGTTTAGGCACCCCGGTCAAAATTTCTGTTACTGTGAATAGTTGAGTAAAAGACAAACTGATTTCCAAAAGTCATAAAGTTAAAGATGAAAGATTCTTTTCAACATTTTAAGCAAGATTAGTGTATTATTTTTGTCTTGTACAATTTTAGAGTGAAAAAAAGGAAAGGAGCACCATGCAAAAGTTAGGGCACCCCAAGAGATTTGAGCTCTCAGGTAACTTTTACCAAGGTCTCAGACCTCAATTAGCTTGTTAGGGCTATGGCTTGTTCACAGTCATCATTAGGAAAGGCCAGGTGATGCAAATTTCAAAGCTTTATAAATACCCTGACTCCCCAAACCTTGTCCCAACAATCAGCAGCCACAGGGTCTTTAAGCAGCTGCCTAGCACTCTGAAAATTAAAATAAGTTATGGCCACAAAGCAGGAGAAGGCTATAAGAAGATAGCAAAGCATTTTCAGGCAGCCGTTTCCTTAGTTCTTAATGTAATTAAGAAATGGCAGTTAACAGGAACAGTGGAGGTCAAGTTGAGGTCTGGAAGACCAAGAAAACTTCCCTAGAGAAATGCTTGTAGGATTGCTGAAAAGGCAAATCAAAACCCCCGTTTGACTGCAAAAGACCTTCAGGAAGATTTAGCAGACCCTGGAGTGGTGGTGCACTGTTCTACTACTGTGCAGTGACACCTGCACAAATATGACCTTCATGGAAGAGTCATCAGAAGAAAACCTTTGCTGTGTCCTCACCACAAAATTCAGCGTCAGAAGTTTGTAAAGGAACATATAAACAAGCCTGATGCATTTTGGAAACAAATGCTGTGGACTAATGAAGGTAAAATAGAACCTTTAGGCTGCAATGAGCAAAGGTATGTTTGGAGAAAAAAGGGTACAGAATTTCATGAAAAGAACACCTCTCGAACCGTTAATCACGGGGTTGGATCAATCATGCACTGGGTTTGAGTTGCAGCCAGTAGCACAGGGAACATCTCATTGTTAGAGGGAAGAATGAATTCAATTAAATACCAGCAAATTATGGAAGCAAACATCACACCATCTATAAAAAAGCTGAAGATGAAAAGAGGATGGCTTCTACAACAGGATAATGATCCGAAACACACCTCAAAATCCACAATGGACTACCTCAAGAGGCGCAAGCTGAAGGTTTTGCCATGGTCCTCACAGTCCCCTGACCTGAACATCATCGAAAATCTGTGGATAGACCTCAAAAGAGCAGTGCATGCAAGACGGCCCAAGAACCTCACAGAACTAAAAGCCTTTTGCAAGGAAGAATGGGCGAAAATCCCCCAAACAAGAATTGAAAGACTCTTAGTTGGCTACAAAAAGCATTTACAAGCTGTGATACTTGCCAAAGGGGGTGTTACTAAGTACTGACCATGCAGGGTGCCCAAACTTTTGTTTCGGGCCCTTTTCCTTTTTTGTTATTTTGAAACTGTAAAAGATGGAAATAAAATAGTAATCCTGCTTAAAATATTAAAGAAATGTGTCATCTTTAACTTTATGCCTTTTGCATATCAGGTCATCTTTTACTCACTTAGCTATTCACAATAACAGAAATTTTGACCAGGGGTGCCCAAACTTTTGCATGCCACTGTATATCTTATGGTCTTACTCTAACTGCTACATTACTGCGCCATACTGGTGCTGTGAGACATTTAAATGGTTGTAACCATTAGTAGTAGCTATAACCATTGAAGTTCCTCACAGCATCTTCAGACCTGGGATCAATCTTTATCGTCCCTATGACCATGAGACTCTCCTTCAGGTGGTTCAATTTCCTTCCTCATTCTGACTTATGCAGTTTGATAGGTTAATTGGCCTCTGAATTACCCCTTGTATGTGGTAGAATGTCTTCAGGGTTATTAAGAATGTGGGAGAATACAAAGAAAGGATTAATGTAGGGCTAGTGTAAATGAGTGGTAGATAGCCAGCACCAACATAGTAGGCCAAAGGTCCTGTTGCCATGTTATAATTTATAGACAGGCAGCTTGAGTTTGTGAATCCAAACTGGAGAACAATTTTTGCTAACACATTTACTCTACTAGTTTGCTGCGTGAAATTGGGAATTGTAATGTACCTCTTACATCATCGGTTCAAGTTAAACGAAAAGGCATAATATTTATGTTGTGAAATTCAGCTGAGGTCAGTACAGGAAATCAAGTCTTGCTGCTCGAGTTTTTAAGCAGATTTTGAATAAGGCTGTCGGGTCTTGGTGACAAATAATAAAATCTATTCAGTTGAAATGAGAAGAGGGAAGAAATTTCTGTACAATTATGTAAATGATTGTAATGGCAATGACAATAACACTGAGGCTTTCAGCATTCATAGTTACAATGAAAGAAATCTGACAACTGATGACGCAAACAAATGCATAGCCAGATGTAGAAATTTAGAAGTTGCTGCTCCTTTTTGGCTGTAGTGGTCTTCACCAAGCAATTCAAGAATCAGCGAACTGATGACAACCTCATTGATTTGCAAACTATTCTTGCTGTTGAAGATAACAAAAATTGCCATGCCTTGTTGTATGATTAAATTGAGCTTTTAGCAGTGAACTAAACAATAACTACTGATAAACAATCTGTTCAGTTTCAGGTTTGACTAATATTATTTACTGTATTTACTTGGTCCTAAAATATTGATGAAAGGTTAGAACTCTACTTCCTGGTTTAACTACCTGCGAGAATTCTTTGAACTGTCTGGTAGTTCAGACTATAAACATCAGAAATCCCAAGAGAAGGTGAAGCCGATATTATAAATATTTCTAGTACCTTGTGGATAGCTGTCTTCCAGGCAGGCAACAAACAATATTATCTTGCAACTTACTTGAAAAATCCAGGTCAGTATTTCCATTAAAATTGCAGCTTGTCAAGGCAGCAAATCATGCTTCAGAAATGCAAATTATCAAATCCAACTAAATATTTTGGCAATCTAATGGTCATAGACCAGCTAAGATTTAATACATGAGGACCAGAGACAGTAGCATCATTAACAAAGCAACACAAGTCCCATTTTACAATGTCGGGGACTCACAATTTGTTTCATGAAAGGAGGGGTGCAGCAGAATGAACTTGGATTAAATAAACAATATTTAGCCTGGTGGAACATTTATAGACACAAAAAATAATTAGCTAAGTGTTACAATTCGGGGCACATCACGCTTTTTCCTTTTATCAGTAATACGAAGGTATGGTTCTCTCAAATCTTGTTAAATAATTATGAAAGCCAGTGCATGAAGAAGGCAAAAATCACCACTGATGCTCATTAAATTGTCTTTATTCATAACATGGCGTTTCATGACATAAAATGAACGCTAGGTCAA
The DNA here is from genome assembly GCF_963921235.1 of Mobula hypostoma. Lineage (NCBI taxonomy): Eukaryota > Metazoa > Chordata > Chondrichthyes > Myliobatiformes > Myliobatidae > Mobula > Mobula hypostoma. The sequence goes on from NC_086097.1 coordinate 130,918,469, forward strand.
TAAAAATAATTAAATGTAAATGCCACTGTATGGATTTTTTTTATATAAATCAGCACATAACCAATCATTGCAATTACAATGATCTCAGAAACAAGTAATACATTCACCTGATCACAGAAGCTTAAGACAGTGTCCAAGACTGGGCAAGGTGCCAGAAAATGCGCATCAGAAGTGACTGCGAAACCACAAGAAATCTAACCTGGGTTTTATAGTCCTCACAGCACAGCAATCTTAAATGACTTGTTGAAATTTTAATTCTCTGATCTCATTAAGTGGCCTGGGATGATAACAAAACCTGAGAGGTATCATCTCCTCTTAAGTAAACCTCTGAAACTTTACAGGCTGATTTACTGCAGCCATCACAAAATATAAAGTTACAATATCCAATATATGATGGCACTGATAACTTAATGACATTGTCATATTGATGCAAATTTAGATGACTGACAACTACATGCACTGAATACTGCTATTCTGTCGAGTTACATCATGCAGGAAGCAGCTCTAATTTAATCCCAAGAACACAGTCTCCAAGATGTACCAGTGTCAGAGTTTGAGCAACTTCTAACACTACACAGGTAGATTTGTACTCTGGACTCGCCATTCAAAAAGAAAGTTAATCTTCCATCCACAATTAAATATTAACTGCAAATGCGCAGGTAGAAATCAGCAATGCAAAATGTACTTGGGTGGTTTTTAATGCAGTAATGAAGCTGTAACTTTTAGTGTCCAGGTATCTGTGCTTTACATTAATGTCATTTTGACATTAGCCCAGTAGGTGGCATTCCATATACATAAATAGTTTTGGTAAAATGCCATTTATAAGATAAAGTTTTCTGATATATAAAAAAACATTACTTTTTATTCAAACATTTAGACATTTATTCCACTCAATTCAGTCCTTACCCCACCTACATCCATGACACTTCACATGCTCTCAATCTGAACAACTTTCAATTCCCCCAACACTTCGTCTCATTTTCACCATGCACATCCAGCCTGTATACAATTCTATCAGAAAATTAAGGAGACCTTACAGCTCTCTGCTTTTTTTTCTTGGCTCTCCACTACTACCATCCTCCACCTGGCAAAACTAGTCCTCTATTAATTCTCCTTCAGCTCTTCCCACTTTCTCCAAACTCAAAGCGTAGTCATGGGCATCCGCATGGGCCCCAGCTATGCCTGCCTTTTCTTTGGCTACATTGGCTCAAAGCCTTCCCTGGTAATGGTCTCCAACTCTTCCTCTGCTATACTGACAACAGCATTGGTGCTGCTTCATGCACCCATGCTGAGCTCGTCAATTTCATCAACTTTGCCTCCAACATCCATTGGATTAAGGTCTGGACTCTGACTTGGCCATTCCAAAACACAAATTTTCTTCTTTTTAAACCATTCTGTTGTTGATTTACTCATGTTTCAGATCGTTGTCCTGTTGCATCATCAAACTTCTATTAGGATTCAGGTGATGGACCACTACCCTGACATTCTCCTGTATAATGCCTTGCCCCAAACCATGATGCTCCTTCCACCATACTTCACAGTTGGGATGATATTTTGATGTTGGTGTGCAGTGCCCTTTTTCCTCCAAACAAAGCAATGTGCATTTCTGCCAAAAAGATCAACTTTCATCTCATCAGTCCACAGAATATTGTGGAACATCTCAGTGGTCTTTTGCAAACTTGAGACATGGAGCAATTTATTTTTGGAGAGTAGTGGTTCCCTCTGTGGTGTCCTTCCATGAACACCATTCCTGTTCAGTGTTTTTTCTTATAGTGGACATATGAACAGAGACTTCAGCAAGTTCCAGGATTTTCTGCAGGTCTTTTGCTGTTATCCCTAGGTTCTTTATCACCTCCTTCAGCATTGCACATTGTGTTCTTGGTGTGACTTTTGCAGGATATCCACTCCTAGGGGGAGTAGCAACAGTGCTGAATTTCCTCCATTTCTAGACAATTTCTCTTACTGTGGACTGATGAACACTCAGGCCTTCAGAAATGCTTTTTTGTAGACTTTTCCAGCTTCATGTATCCCAACAATTATTCTTCAAAGGTCCTCTGAATGTTGTTTTGATCACGGCATGGTGCACATAAACAGATTTTTCTTGAGAACAGCAGGCTCTGAAAGTAACCTGACTTTGTGTGTTCTTTTTATAGGGCAGGGCACCTCAACAACCCACATCTCCAATCTCATCTCATTGACTGGAACACCTGACTCCAAATAGCTTTTGTAGAATGTATTACCCCAGAGGTACACACACTTTTTGAACCTAGACTATGATTGTTTAAATGGTGTACTTGGTATTGAAGGGAAGTAGTACAATTGTTTGTGTGTTATTAGATTGTGTTTGTCTGTTATTGTGACTTAGATGAAGATCAGACCACAGTTTACGAGTACTTAATGCAGAAAACCAAGTAATTGCAAGGGGTTCACAAACTTTTTCTTGCAACTGTAAATTGGGGACCGCTTTGTGAAGCACCTCTGCTCCACCTGACAAAAGCTGAATTTCTCGATGACCAACCATTTTAATTCCTCTTCCCATTCTGACATACCAGTCCCACAGCCTCTTCTGCCAGGATGGTAGCCTCCAACATGATGGCAGGAACATCAATTTCTCCTCGCAGTCATTTTTTCCCTCTTTTTCTTTACCCATTCCCCCTACCCTCTTCTATTCCCTGCTCAAATCTCTTACCTTTTCTCTTTGCCTACCTATCACCTCCCCCAGTGCCCCTCCTTCACTTTTTCCCATGGTCCACTCTCCTTTCCTATCAGATTCCTTCTTCTCCAGCCCTTTACCTTTCCCTTTCACCTCCCCTCACCTTTTAATTCTGGGGTCTTCCCCCTTCCCCTCCAGTCCTGATGAAGGGTCTTAGCCCAAAACGTTGACAGTTTATTCATTTTCATAAATGCTGCCTGATCTGCTGAGTTGCTCCAGCATTTTTTCTGTGTGCTGCTCTGAATTTCTAGCATCTGCAGAACTTCTTGTATTTAGACAACTGGGGAAGGTGAATTGAGGTTGAAACATTTCTTCAAGAAATTTAGCCAAGCTATATAAACTGTACAATCTTAGATTTCAAGTTGGATAGTTTTGAAAGATTTTAATTTAGTGTAGTGAATAAGTGACATTCATATGCTCTACCTGTCCTTAACAGAGAGCCAAATTTAATTGGGAGTATTGCATAAAAAGGAATGCATCAATGCATCACCTTTGAATTTCATTTAAATGCTACCAGCTCCTGAAGAACAAATACAACTTATTTACTTTTGAACTATTCACATCCTCAGGAAATTTCACAATACTTCACAAACACACCCCAAGACATTGTGACATTAATCAACATGAACATTATGAGGCAAGGAATAAACAATAGTTTAAACAATATTTTAAAAGGCCTACTTTTCAAAAGTCTCTCAATACCCAAGAGTACTACTATTTAGTTTTCAATATTAAAGTTGCAGCACAAGCAAAAATTACTTCTGAGTCATTGAATTGAAAATAAAAACATGTTTAACAATTGTAAATTAACAAGAGTTAATCCTTCCAGAGTCTAAATGTTGGTTGCTTATGAAAAGTTTTTATTAACTTAATACATTTCTGACAAGCTAATTTGTCAGTCTCACTCTTCCAATTTTGCATTAATTAAATATACTATATTGAAATTGAAATGGAATTAATATGCAGCACAAAGCCCAAGGTTTCTCTAAGTATGAAGGCTTGAGACAACACCCGAATCCTTCAAGTAAAATACCATTTAAGGTATAACTATAATTTTATATGCACATTTGTGACATCATATAAATTTTGTTCAAGTCCAAATAAACTTAAAAATTACAACAGCATCATGTTAACATGTAATCATTTTACATTTAAATTTCTACAATTTGGATCATGTTTCTTAATAGTTTATTATAAAAACATCTTTTTGCCAATAATGCCATATAACTAAAATTTACTAAATGCTCACATTTCCATTTCTTAAGTGACCCCAATTCAATCGAAACTAAATGCAAACCTATTAACTTTTTAATCTTAATTTAGAAACCATCAACCTTCAATGATGCTGCACTTCTAGATATATACGGCTCTATAATTTCAGCCAGCAATTAACATTGCTGATGCTTTCGAAGTAAGACCAAATTCAATTTTCAAAGGGTTGATTTTAAGTTTGAAATTTAATTAAGCTCCATTTTAGTTGAACTGCCACAGAAACTAGATTAATATTTTGCCACTTAGTTAAATTATGGCTACGTTCTCTATTTCTTCTGGCATAAAGCAGAAAGCATTTTCCAACAAAAATGTTTGAAATTGACCATTTTCTTGATTTATTATCATCCAAATTTAACTGTAATTGTTAATAACTTCTTTATGCACTGAAAAACCACATAAACCATAAAATAATGTATGTATTCATTACCAAAAAGATTGCCTGAAGTTGAAAAATAAGTGGTCAAGCAGTTTTCAGGAAAATCAACAATATTAAACCTGACCTTGTGACAAATATGCCATAATCTTTTTTTTTCTGTCCACTTATACAAATCTACCGCTTGCATAATTATCCAAAGGTATGAATACTCATTGGCTAACAATGCACAATTTATGGTATTTATGAAAAGCTATATTAACTGCATTCAAATAACATCAGGTCACATATTAATGAACATGTTAATGGTTTACTTAAATGATGATTAAAAAGGCCTTCATCATTCTGCTATGTTATTTCTGCACATCACAGCATATTAAAGTACTTGTAATTCAAAATAATATTCATGATTTCCAATTTACTGAATGTGGTCAAATTGTCAAAAGCTAAATATAAAACATTCTTCCATAGAGCTTCTGAACTGGAATGTATCTGTCTACATTTCAAAATTGTGGGAGGACATTCCATGAGTAACAACTAGCTGCTAAGGTGACTGTACAAGGATAGCAAAGAATCTTAAGAAAATTCAAATATAGCAGAGCTCATTTAAAAAAACAGCAATGTGCAAAGAAATACACAAAGAATGTTTGTATTTTACAGACACTTAAAATTTACTCTCTGCAGTTCTGAAATATATCAACTATACTTCAAATAATATAAAATTCCTGGAAATTTCTGCACAGTTTTAGCCTCAGAATATGCACTGCAAATATAGTATCATTACAAATAAGTTTGCATGCCTTGTTAATCAATCTGACTGTCATGAAAGATGTTTTCTTCTTTGTAGTGTTTCAGAGTGCACCAGGATTAGAGAATAATGAAGAAATTGCAAGAGAGCAAAGTTAAATACTAAACAATCTAAATACCCGCAAAATTGCTGATGACCAATGCATTTATTGGGTGCTAAAATAACCATTATATTAAATGTAAAGGTTTTAAAGATGCATACAAATGCACGCTACATTCAAATGAAGCAATAGGAATAAAAAAAGCTTTGCAAAGACACGGTGCTAACATAAAATAGGAGGCCACAATTATATATTTTTACAGTAAAAATGGAGAGAAGTGACAGATAATAAATCTGTACTCTGAGAGGAGTCAATCACTGGAAGGTGATGAAGGCCAGCTCATAGACAAAATTAAGATGGAGATAGTTCAATATTTGAAAGGTTGAGGAATTGAGGTTTGTGGGTAATCTGACAGAGAGGAGGAGTTGAGGTCAGCATGGATCACAGATTCATACTAAGTGGTGGGACAGGCTTGAGCAGTTTGATCATCCACTCCTGTTCCCATTTTCTTGCGTTCATGATCAATGCATCCCTATGAAAGTGAAACCAATGGGATATATATTATAACAGGCATGATATTGAATGATCAGCATCAGAAGAGATCAACAAATTATTTTGAGAAGAGCTCACAATGATTGAGTGGGTATTTCAAACTGGAACAAATCTTCATTTCTGATGTGATCTTTCAAGAGCAGAGCCATCCGCAGTACCACCAATGCGGCAGAGAGGGCCTCAAGATGGCTGTGGCTCAAAAGAGGGGAGCCATGGAGTCATAAGTAGCTAGCCAACTGGACACAAGCTGGGGTCTGATCAGCCCCGGCTGGGTCACCTGGAAGAGGCTGTATGATGTTGAAAGACTCGAAACACCCAATGATTCCAGGAACATCACTGAAGATGTGTCCAGAAGCATCAATAGATGTATGTACACAGCAGTGTTCGATATGGAAACACTAATCAGAGGTTCTGTAACAATGAGCACAGCAATTCATAAAAGACGCTACGTACTACCTTTCAGTGATCACTCATGGGAAGCATTAGTATATCTGACAAGCCAAGTGAGTCTGGGGGTGGGGGGGGGGAGGCTAGTGTAGGAGATGGCATCCTTATGGAGAAGGAGTAACACACACACACAATGTTTGAGGGACTCGGTAGGTTAGGCAGCATCTATGGAGAGGAATAAGCAGCTACCATTTCAGGCCAAGACCCTTCCTCAGAACAAATGGAGAAGGAATATGATCCAAACCAGCTGCTTAAAAATTTGAACTATGGAATGCAAAATATAGCAATGAATCTCCCTGGGCTGAGGCACTAGTTACCTGCATCCACCTGAGCTAGATAGGAAGTAACACCATACTCTCGCAGTCCAGATCTGGGAGGCTGGCAATGGGGTAGAGACTGTGGTGAGACAGCTTCAGGCATTGTTGTTATAAGGACAGGCCCCTGGACAGGGCAGATACCCTTTGACAGAAGAAAGAGTAGTGGGCAGAGCTTGCTCATTGTCAAAGCCAATGAGGCATTATACTAAACAAGGGTCAGCAACTTTAAATTTCTCGGTGTTATCATTTCAAAGGACCTGTCCTGGCCACAGCATGAAACTGCAATTACAAAGAAAGCACAGAAATGCCTCTACTTCCTTAGAAGTTTACGAAGATTCGGCATGACATCTAATACTTGACAAACTTCTATAGCCGTGTGGTGTAGAGTATATTGACTGGCTGCATTACAGTCTTGTATGGAAACATGAATGCCCTTAGATAGAAAAGTAGACGATGCCGCCCAGTCACCACAGGCAAAGCCCTCACCTCCATTGAGCACATCTATAAGGAGCGTTGTCACAGGAAAGCAGCTTGCTTCCATCATCAGGTATCCCCACCACACAGTTCATGCTCTTCTCACTGCTGCCATCAGGAGGGTGGTACCGGAGCTGCAGGTCTTACACCACCAGGCTCAGGAACAGTTATTACTTCTCAAACATCAGGCTATTATCAGTCCACGGCCTCCTCTATTGCCGCAATGAGGCCACACTCAGGCTGGAGGAGCAACACCTTATATTCCATCTGGGTAGCCCCCAACCTGTTGGCATGAACATCGATTTCTCACATTTCTGGTAATGCCCCCCTCCCTCTCTTTCACCATTCCCATTTCCCTCTCTCACCATATCTCTTTGCCTGCCCATTACCTCCCTCTGGTGCTCCTCCCCCTTCCCTTTCTTCTAGGGCCTTCTGTCCTCTATCAAATTTCCCCCACCCAACCGTTTAACTCTTTCGGCAATCGACTTCCCAGCTCTATACTTCACCCCTCCCTCCTTTTGGTTTCACCTACCACTTTCCATTTCTTCCTTCCCTCCACCCAACCTTCTTACTCTGACTTCTCATCTTTTTTCTCCAGTCCTAACAAAGAGTCTTGACCCGAAATGTTGACAGTTTACTCTTTTCCACAGATGCTACCTGGCCTGCTGAGTTCTTCCAGCACTTTCTGCTTTGCTTGGATTTCCAGCATCAGCAGATTTTCACTTGTTTCTTTTATGGTTGTTAGATTTATTGACTATGCCCACAAGAAAATGAACCTCAGGGCTGTATATGCTGACATACATGTACTGTACTTTGATAATAAAGTTGAACTTTGAATTGTAAAAATATCTCTGGCAGGCAAAAAGCATGCATTGTGTTAATTTTTGTTTTATGTTACTGAAGTTGAAATATTATAACTTAAACATAAAAATATTTAAACTGTTACTTCAATTTAATGTTTTTTAAAGGATAATTTCTGTTCTCTAGTGATTTCCTCATTCAAGTGAATAGAGTCTCAGAACCCCTCTCTTCATCATATGGGTTCGGACAGACAATTTAACGATGTTAATTCATTCTTGAGATCACTTGATTTGAGTAAGACGTTCTCCTAAGGGGTTGTCTATTGGTGGGTCCTCAGGTGGCCGTAGAGGCCATTCTGGGATCCACATATTCTGCAGCAGTACGGACATGAGTAAATGGTGGTTGTGGCTAGTGATTAGGTCTTTTGGCTACTCATGCTCTCCTTTCACAGCTATTGCTCTCATGTACTGCAGCTCCCTCTTGAACAGATTTCTTAAAGGTAACACACATCAAAGTTGCTGGTGAACGCAGCAGGCCAGGCAACATCTCTAGGAAGAGGTGCAGTCGACATTTCAGGCCGAGACCCTTCGTCAGGACTAACTGAAGGAAGAGCTAGTAACAGATTTGAAAGTGGGAAGGGGAGGGGGAGATCCAAAATGATAGGAGAAGACAGGAGGGGGAGGGATGGAGCCAAGAGCTGGACAGGTGATAGGCAAAAGGAATACGAGAGGATCATGGGACAGGAGGTCCGGGAAGAAAGACAAGGAGTGGTGGGGGGGGACCCAGAGGATGGGCAAGGGGTATATTCAGAGGGACCCCTCGTATCCCATCTGTTACTTATTTTTATACACACATTCTTTCTCTCACTCTCCTTTTTCTCCCTCTGTCCCTCTGAATATACCCCTTGCCCATCCTCTGGGTCCCTCCCCCCCAACTCCTTGTCTTTCTTCCCGGACCTCCTGTCCCATGATCCTCTCGTATTCCTTTTGCCTATCACCAGTCCAGCTCTTGGCTCCATCCCTCCCCCTCCTGTCTTCTCCTATCATTTTGGATCTCCCCCTCCCCCTCCCACTTTCAAATCTGTTACTAGCTCTTCCTTCAGTTAGTCCTGACCAAGGGTCTCGGCCTGAAACGTCGACTGCACCTCTTCCTAGAGATGCTGCCTGGCCTGCTGCGTTCACAAGCAACTTTTATGTGTGTTGCTTGAATTTCCAGCATCTGCAGAATTCCTGTTGTTTGCGTTTCTTAAAGGTACATCTGTTGAGTATATTGTCTTCCCAATTTTTAGATGTAATGTTGAATTTCTTCAAGCTGAATTTGATATCATCTTTGAAGCATTTCCTCTGCTATCCGGGGGCTCACTGACCTTCCTCCAGCTTGAAAGTAAAGGATCCGTTTAGGCATTCGGCATCCGAATAACATGACCTAACCATCAGAGTTAGTGTTGCTTTATTGTGGTGGAAATGCTGTTCATGTTGGCCTCCTCCAGTACGCTGGTGTTAGTGCCTCTGTCCTTCTATACGATCTTCAAAATCTTTCATTAGGATCTTTGGTGGTATTGTTCCAGGGCTTGTATGTCTATTTTAGGTGGCCCATGATTCAACACCATACAGTAATGGTTCCTTACAGTAATGGACTGCTTTATAGAGTATGTTTTGTTTGGATCTGTAGGTCATGATCTTCAAATACTTTTTTCCTTACTCTTGCAGAGACTCCACTAGCACTACTCAAGTGGTGGTTGATCTCCAAGTCAATGTCGGCTTTTGATCTCTGAGTCAACCTCTGCTTTTGAAGAGGGAATGCTGGTAAGATAGAGAAAAGTACCTATATTTTTAAGGGCAATATTTTCAACTTTTATTTTCTGATGGGCTGCATAAATGGCTGGTTGGGAAGTTGGTGATATAGGATCTGTGACTTTTGTTTTACTCAAAACAAGACCCAGGGCTCTATATGCCTTGGTAAGAGTGTTCAGAATACATTGGATGTCTTTTGTCAGAGTGTACTCTGACGGCGTTGTCATCCGCATACTGACACTTCAAGATAGAGGTGGTGCTGCCCTTGTTCTTGGTCCTGAACCAGTTGAGGGCTGAAAAGCCTGTTGTCCATTCTATACACAATTCGGATTCCCTGTAGCAGGTCTTGTCTAATGAGGTGCAGGATGGCAGCTACCCAAAGATAACAAATAGTAAGGGCACAATGATATAGCCCTTCTGACTCCTGTCTTAACAGTGAAGAGTTCTGATTCAGCACCACTATTGTTGAGCACTGTGGTTGACATGGCATCATGCAGTAACCTCAGTTTTCATGAGTACTTATCAGACAACCATGTCTTGATAGTATATGCCAGAGAGCTTGGCAGCTATTGTATTAAATGCCTTTGTCAAATCTATGAAGGCCAAGAGCAAGGGTTGTCTTTGTTTACAGCACTTTTCCTGTAACTGGCATGCTGTGAAGATCACGTCTGATATCTCTAGATGGGACAGAAACCACACTGTAATTCAGGGGGTACTTCTGCAGATAATAGAAGTCGGTGTCAAGGATTCAGTAAGTGCAAGCACTTTATTGTTGATGGGGGGAGATGCCCCTGTAATTGCCACAATCTGCCTTGTCTCCCTTCTTGAATGTCATTATCAGAACCTGAGTTCTGAGGGTAGTTGTTCCTTTTCCCAGACTTTCAGGAGGAAGGCATGTATGTGGTGTAGAAGGGTTGGTCCACCTTCCTTGACAATCTCTGCTGGGATCTTGACAGAACCAGTGGCTTTGATGCATTTCAGACTCTTGATGGCATCAGACTATGAAGTTCCCCAATGCCTTCCTTCACAGATCTCTACAGGATTTGGTTAGTAGCCTTTGGTTCAGCATTGCTGTCGTGGTAAAGAAAACCTTGGAAGTGCTCTCTCCATTGATTGTTACTATTCCTCCAATCCTTTAGCAAGTCCTTCCTATCCTTTGAACATGGGGTTTAATCTGAACTAATTTGGAGGTTACAACTGCTTTGGAGGCACTGAAGAACCCTTTTGTCTCACAAAAGTCTGCCAGTACCTGGATTTCTAGGGCTTTCTCAGTACATCAATAATTGTTTAGCTCCCTCACCTTGTGCTGAGCATTTGCCTTGGCTCTGGACTAAGCTTCTCTTTCGGTCTTGCCGCCAATGTCATTCTGTCGGGTACAAAGAGCTTTCCTTTTCTTGGAGATAAGTTATTCCATCACATGTCATTATCATCAAACCAATCCTGACTGATTCAGTCTCTGGGCTCTTAGATTAAGGCAGAATCGGCATTTCAGCAGCTGCACCCATGACTGAGCAGCCCTATTTAGAACCCACTCTACATTACGAAAGCGGCTGGAAAAGGTGCCCTAAAAATAGCCTGCCTTAACCTTCTGACTGGTTTACCGCATCAAGAGGGATCATCATATGCCGTTAGAAACAAAGAAATATGACATTTGGGGCCTAGACTGTGCACACTGATAGCGCAATCAGTGATTGACTAGAGAGGAAAACTGTGATCATAGTCAGAGAACTGAGGAGATGCCAGATTGATATAGCTCTTCTTTCTGAAACCCATCTGGCAGACGAACTGCAATTGAGGGAGGAGAAAGGTGGTTACCACCTTCTTCTGGAAAGGGAAGGCAGCTGACATTATAGTGGTATAGATTATTATTCAAAATTCTGTCCAATTTATCAAACAAATTTGATTTTAGAAAAAAAGTAGATTAAACTCTCATAATTCTCAGACTTGTATAGCTAGAAAGTCTATGGATTGAGAGAGATGACATGTAAAAGTTTGTTTGGGAAGGAGTGATCTTTGTTTATGTATAAGCAATTGAAGGCTGGCTTTCCTGCCTCTCCTCACTTTACAACCCACCTCTGTAAGGAGTTGGCCAATGCTCTCATTGTACATTATGTCCAACAGCACTCTGCCTTTTCTGTTCTTTCTGTTCTTTCAGAAAGAACCGACAAGACAGAGCTGGATTTCGATACTTAAAGAGTAATAATATTCCATTTAGTGTTTCTGGCAGCAACTGATTTCTCCAAATTACACATCACTATTTGGAGAACTGATATCAGACTGCCAGAAGCAATCCATCTTACTTTTGGCTGAAGTGGCTTGGAATTTTTCCTGGTCCAAAGGACTATATAAAAGCAGTGTCATTTTTAGTCAACATAAATTTTTATTTGATATTTTTAATTTTTCATATAGCACAAATGACAGCGATTTTAACAGCACAAAGTTAGCATTAAAATATTCAGATATTTTAAAGAAATAGATGTGTGTACTTTAAGGCATGGTGACATGGAAATAAAAAGTGATTAATTGAAAGCAATAACATGTGGAATAATATTGCGTGTGTTACCAGCAAATGACTTAAAGAAGGTTAGAAAACACAGCTCAGCTTTCCTGGTTACAGGGGTTTTCAGGTGATTTAGGGTGGTGTAACATTACTGGTTAAGGAAACTACTGCAGCTTAGTAGACTGAAATATAAGAAACGTCAAATGAGGTGCTTTAGGTTGAACTAGAAAACAGAACTAGGGAATCTCATTGCTAGGCCTGCATTATATATACTCTAGACAATTTACTAGGTACACTGGTACACCTGTTATTAATGCAAATATCTAATGAACCAATCATGCGGCAGCAACTCAATGCATAAAAACATGCAGACACGGTCAAGAGGATCTACTTTTCCCAAAGAGTGGTGAACCTGTGGAATTTTCTGCCCAATGAAGCAGTGGAGGCTACATCAGTAAATATATTCAAGACAAGGACTTTTGCATAGTAGGGGAATTAAGGGTTATGGGGAAAAGGCAGGTAGGTGGAGATAAGTCCATGGTTAGATCAGCGATGATCTTACTGAATGCCGAAGTAGGCTTGATGGACCAGATGGCCTACTCCTACTTCTTATGTTCTTGTGTTTCAAAAGATTTAGTTGTTGTTCGGACTAAACATCAGAAAGGGATAGAAATGTGATCCACGTGACTTTGACCACGGAATTATTCTGGGGCAGGAAGGGGGCAGTTTGAGTATCTCAGAAACTGTTGATCTCCTGGGATCTGGTATCTAGAATTTACAGAGAATGATGCAATAAACAAAAACATCCAGTGTGTGGCAGTTCTGTGAGCAAGATCACCTTGTTAATGAGAGAGATCAGAGGAAAATAGCCAGACTAGTTCAAGCTGACACGAAGGTGACAGTAACTCAAATAATCACACGTTCCAACAGTGGTATGCAGAAGAGCATCTTTATTAGGTACCTACTGTACCTAATAAACTGGACATAGAGTGTAGCTCCCCAGTCAGAAAATATGCAGGCTCAGTATTACATAGCTTGCTTCACGGTGATGTAAATTTATGATAAAGTTAAATGCAGTGGCCACAACAGCAAATGACATCACAACTGGCAGTGTGATTAATATTGAGGAAGAAAATTCTAGGCTGCTGGAGGTTATCAAAGAACACACAGATCCTGCTGGAGCTCAAATCCTGCATACATTTTTGTCTACCACAATACAGGAAGCATATGCTGACAATGAAAGGGTACTGAGGAGATTTACAAGGATGCTGCCATGATTGTATAATAATAATAAGCAGAGACCAACAAAATAGGAGTCTTTAGAAACAAGGGGACCTGGAAAGACTTAGAGAGTTATGCAAAATTAATTAAGGTCAAGACAGGTGAAAACCCAATTCTCTTAACAATTAGGGTACAAAGATCTGAGCTAATTTGTAGGATGTGGAAAGAGGCAAGAAAAACAATCTGCCTCAAAGAAAGATGGCTAATTTTAACATCTGTAATCTACCTACGTGAGCACTTAAATAGCCCAAATCTGCACAGCTACAGCAAAGGTTCAGAATGTAAGAATAATCTAAATAGCACCCTGGAGTGTCAAGGGCTACTCTTGCGCTGCCATCAAACACATTTACATGGAGCACTGGCATAAGAAAGCAGCATTCATCGTCAGAGACCCCACTACCCAGGCCATGCTCTCATCTCATTGCTTCCATCCGACAGGAGGTACATAAGCTTTGGGTCCCAAATCGACAGGTTCAGGAACAGTTATTACCCTGCAACCACCAGGTTCTGAACCAGTGTGGATAACTTCACTCACCATTACTCTAAACTGATTCAGTAACCTACAGATTTACTTTCAAAAACTCTTCAGAACTCAGTACTATTTTTTTTACTTCCACAATTAATCATCTTCTGCACACTAGCTGCTTGTCAGTCTTCATGTATAATTTTTTTTATATAAATTACATTGTACTTATTTTCCTACAAGTGCCTGCAGGAAAATGAGTATTAAGGTATATATGGTACTGTATGTGTACTTGGATAATAAATTTTACTTTGAACTTTAAACTCAGTATCATTCTATTAAAAAGTTTTTATGACTTGGTTCTATTTTATAACAAAGTAAATGTTTCAAGAGCAAGTGCTTGATTGTAAAACACCTTCAAGTCTTCATTATTCCACAAAGCTTACATAATTAATAAGATTACCAATGAGTAATTGGCTCAAGCACACAGAATACTTCTCATGCTTTGAATGTACTTTGAACCCTCATCTCCCTATCTTAAAGCATCTAGTTAAACAGCATTAACTACTAAGAATGCTTAAATCTATCAGTTGTGCCGACACATTAAATGTCTCTCAAATCACAGGTAGGGTTGGCGACTGTATAGTTAACAATGAATACTTTACTGTAAGTTATGAATAAGTAGCTATAAGAGTAGTTCCAACTTTTCTAGTCTGTAAATGACTTTCTGAATAAAACCATCACCACTTCACAGCACAATTCAGTTTTTTTAATGCAAAGTCCCATTCAGACTTCAAACAATCTGTATGAGGAACTCAGCAGGTGGAGTAGCATCTACAGCAGGAAAGATATTGTCAATATTTTGGGTTAAAACACTGTCTGTATCCCCATTCAAGCCTCACATGCAAAAAAAGGAGGAACAGGCCAGGTAGTATCTATGGGAGATTCATTTCCAGCATTTTGTGTCTTCCTCAAGATCTCCAGCATCTGCAAAATCTGTGTCCCCAGCATTCAAGCTTCACCTGCCTTTGAGAAATAGCATAAGCAAACCCATGCTTTCTTGAGGAGGACAGAGTTCTTAACAGTTCACTAGAATTCTGAAAATAAAGCCACCCTACAGATAGGAAGCTGTTTTTATTTTAGAAAATGCAATTTTAGAAAAATTGCTATTTATGTAATGGCAAAATGACAAATTCTTAAAAGAGTGAGTTCAGACAGCTTCACATAGAACTACAAGTAGATTCAATTAATTATCTGATTGAACACTGCAGTAATGATTTTTTTTTATTTCCCAGCTCAATCTTCATGGGTAATGTATGTTACAGTTTTGCATTGCCAAAAATTTCAAAATGTGGGAAACAATTTCTAAGTAAGTAGGTGGGCACATTGGAGCTACAATGGCTTGCATAACTTAAAAGCCGTTTATAAGCAGCAACGCAGCATCACATAATTCAGATGCCTCAAGCATGGAATAAATTATGTATCCTGCTGGTTATTTATGATATTAATTTCTATTTTAACAACACAAATAATCAAGAAGTTAATGGAAGCAAGTATTTGCACATATATACACATTTGTTTGCATGGTAGAAATGCAATTACATTCTTAAAATATAAGCAATTACTTGACTTCTTGGTTCGCAAGTACAGCAGGAATTTACCCTTTCAGATTTGTTTGCACCATTATACAGCTTTGGATAACATAATGAAGGATAAATTGCTCCTTATCAGTACAGATTGTCAAGCACATATTAACTGGAATTTCAAACAGCTGGACTATAAAATACTTCTAATGCATGATTTTAATCAGTTAGCCATATGTGTTTTGCAAGAAAGCTCTACATTGTGAATACCATTTTCATTTTTGTATTTCAGCTAAAGATCGAGAATACTAATGACACATTAACTGGTCTGGTTACTTCAAGTTAGTTATCTTTTGATCACCAACTGCCTCCTGGTCCTTGAATTGATCACTCCGAATTTAATTGTTCTTCCAATGGCAGATTAGCCTTCAGCTGCCAAGGTCCCAAGCTGTAGTATTCTCCCTCTACACTTCACCATAACACTTTCTTTGAAAGCTTTTTTTTAAAAGCTTCCTTCTTCAACCTTTCCTCATGCCCACAGTGACCCTGTACAAGTTTAGAATGATAACTGCTTCGATAAACTGCCCTGGATTTGAGGTGGTTTAGAAGATTTGTCACACCCTCTTAGATTATACTGATTAATTTCCTTTATCTCCAAGTATTAGTCCCCCTTTCCTTCATATGGTAATCTTTCATTAACAATACAGGCAAGGAACATGCTTCTTCTACCTGTCCATACATTAGTTCTGAATTTTAAAAGGCCCATTCTTTTATATTTACTATCTTGGCAGTCAACAAATTTAAAACAATGTATTTTATTATTTCGTAACATTGTTGATGCCCACATACAAACTAATGGCTGCTTAGTGAACCACTGATGCTCAAGTGTGCAGATACTTCAGGGTGGAGTTTTTTTTAAATCAGTGCTAAACATGGTTAGCTGGCTGCTGATCTTGAAAAGAAAGTAAAATATGAATTTTCCCAGGCAACTATGCCTATACAACATTGCAAGATTGTCTCTGTGAAGGCCTTATGCGTTCAAAGGTACATGATTTGTGGTAACTCAAGGATATCTAGCACAAATTAAGGAAAACTTCAAAGACTTAACTCTTAGAAAATAAAAATAAAATGATATTTGCAAGGATCAAGAACAAAAGGCACGCAGGATAAATGTTACCATCATTCAAATCTAAAGAAAGTTGGAAAAATCCAAAACTCTTGAAAGCCAAAGTCAAAAATCTTGCCAAAGTATAAAAATGTGTTTTTAAACTATCTAGGTATTCCATTAAATTCTTACCAGTTGCTCTCAACCAGTTCACTCCATTCTAGGGGAACATACTCTATGCATTGCTTCAGAGCAGACACAGAAATCTGTGATACAATTCTTCTCCCAAAATAGTCTCTGTGAGGAACATATCCCACTGGCTATTAACAAATAACTCAAAGCAACTTCCAAGATTTCCAGATTCAAACATGGAACTTTCATGGGGTAATCACAGTGAATGCTAATTGTTCCACTGTCACAACTCCTCAATATTTGGGCTAACATTTTTCCCTAAAATCACAGCAGCAATATCTGCAAAACACTAGCTCTGCTCAGCTGACATGCGCCTGACTCAGTCTGAATACTTCGAATCTGCAATACTCTTTGGACACAACAAAATTAAACAACATGTATTCAATAGCCATGCTCGAAACCTTACCAGTTTAAGAAAATCCAATATATAGTTGCACAATACTGTTAACATCTTAAGAAAATCAATTGTCAATCTATAATTTGGCATATAGGAAGAAAACTGAAGCTAACTATTTTATAAAACTATTTATAAAACTGGTGTCATTGTGTCACAAAGCATTTTAACAGCTGGAAATAAAATTAGTATTATACTTACACCCAATGCTGGCAATCTTTGTGTACAACAAACAGCTATCCTAAGCTTCCAGTCCGTTTCACCATCCAGTTGATCAGTACGAATGAAACACGAGCCTTGAAAAATAAACATTTAATTCTGATTATCCTCAACAGTGTAAGCATTTCTTTGGTTGCAATCTCTCAAACTATATTGAAAATAATAAAACACAATTCCATCCCGTACTAATTGAACGGTTGTGGAAGATCCACGGGTCTTTCTGCTTTTCTAGTTCATCAATTTTAATGATATTTTGCATAATAATCATGGAATGCTAGTATTGCAATTAAGTACTTACTGTACCTGGTTTGTATCAGAACAATTTGATGAATATCAAAGAACACTAACTTGTAGAAAGTATCCAAACTGATTACATCCTGGTTCGGTATGGTAAGTCGAATGCAAAGTAATCTGAGAAGCTGCAGAAACCAGTGGACTCAAGGGCACATCCCTCCCTAACATCAATATTATCTTTAGGAGGCACTGCCTTAAGGCAGCAATATCCAAAGATCTGCACCATGCCATGCCACTTTCTTGCAGCAACCATAATGTCAGATCAGAGGCATTCAAGCCTGGTGACCAAGAAAGTTACAAGAGGTCCAGGTCCTATTTCTGGATGCTATCTCACAGACAAAATGTCAATTCCAGACTAAACTTGGATCAATGAAGGATGCTCAACAGTTGTGGCAGGGCTTGAATGCTATCACTTCTTATAACGTAAAATTAAGCAACGCAAGTGACAACTGGGCTTTGCTTCCATGGGCCCAATGGCTTCTATGTTTGCTTTGACCATCAAAACATGGAGAAACCAACATGAAGTTCCAAAGGCCCTGCTGATCCAGTCTCTGAGGCCGACATGCGAGCATCCTTCCAAAGGGTGAACCCACAGAAAGCCATCCGGTCCAGACAGGGTACCTGACCATGTACAAAATTCCTGTACTGATCAACTGGCTAGAGTGTTCACTGAGATATGGAACCTCTCACTTTGGCAGTCTGAGGTATATTCTCAATGCCAAAGAAGATACTGTAACCTCTCTCAATGGCTATCATGCAACTACACTTATATCCACAGTGAAGTGTTTTGAGAGGCTGGTGATGAAATACATCAACTCCTGCCTGAGAAGCAACTTGGATCTGCTTCAAATTGCTTACTGGCACAACAGGTCCACAACAGTGCCATTTCATTAGCTCTTCACTCAACTGTGGAACATCTGGACAGCAAAGATGCACATCTGGATGCTATTACTCGACTGTAGCTCCGCATTCAATACTATCATCCCCTCAAAACTAATCAATACACTTCAAGACCTTGGCCTCAAATACTTCCTTGTGCAATTGAATCCTCGATTACTTCATTTATAGCCTCCAGTCGGTTCAGATTGGCAACATCTCATAACCTCCATCAGCACAGGCACACAAGGCTATGTGCTTGGCCCCTAGCTCGATTTGGTTTACACAGTTAGGGCATACTCTGGAGTGATGAAAACGTAGCAAATAATATCTTCAACAGCAATCAGTCTTCAGTTCTGAAAGTGGATTGTAGATTGAATTTAAAATGTAGATCTGAACAATGGTATTCTTGGAGCTGCATACTGGGGTCGATTGGAAACTAAGAAACATCCCATTGATCTGAGATGCATGAATGCAGCTCGGAGAGCAGATATTAACATTCAATTTAGGGTGCCTTGAATGTTGGTGTGAAGATCTAGGTGTTTATATGTAACTCAAAAGCAGTATGAATGCTTCTAGAGAATTGTCCTGTTGTCACCTTTGATCTTTAGCATACAAAAATGTGATGTTATGTTGGGTCAGGGAGCCTCTACCAACAGTGTCTTCATGAGAATGCCTGCTTATTGTGCTGAATAAAAACTTCTATATCACCAGTTCAGTGTTTCTCTGGTGACTTCGATCACAATCACAACATTTATGACTGTGCGGCCAAGCACAGCTCCAATGGTTAGTTGGAGTGTTGCGCAGGCGCAGTTGAAGCATTCCCGCACAGGTCCAGTGAAGAGCTTTAAAAATCCAGTCTCCATAAAGGAGTACCACCATCTAGTGGAGCAGTCATCATGGGAGCAGTCGTTGTGGGAGTGGTCTGAGTCAGAATGGCTCAACAGGGCTTCGGCAAGAACAGGCAGAGTCCAGGCAAATAGGTATGTTCATTCCTCATCTCTTTTTTTCTTATTTAACTCTTGAAAGAATAGAAGGTATGACTACAGGGTGCACCCCAAGCTCTGTCCGCCAGAAGCAGAATCTCCCAGTGGCCACCTATTTTAGATCTACTTCCCACTCCCAAATGTCAATTCATTGCCGCCTCTACTGTCACAATGAGGTCACACTCAGATTGGAGGAACAACACCTTATATTCCGTCTGGGTAGCCTCCAACCTGATGGCATGAACATCGAATTCTCAAACTTCCGACAATGCATCCCCACATCCCCACCCCAAAAATTTCTCATCTCCTTTTCCCTCCCTCACCTTATCCCCCTCCTCTGATGCTCCTCCCTCCCTTTTCTTTCTTCCATGGCCTTCTGTCCTCTCCTATCAGACTCTCCCTTCTCCAGCCCTGTATCTCTTTCACTAATCAATTTCCCAGCTCTTTATTTCATCCCTCCCCCTCCTCTCCTATCACCTTCTGTTTATCTTTCCCCTCCAGCCACGCGACAGTGAGTATAGGAATAGAATGAGGTGGCAGATAAATGCACGGCTGAAGAATTGGAACAGGATGCAGGGATTCTGATTTCTGGATAATTGGGACCTCTTCAGGGGCAGCTGTGACCTGTATAAAAGGGATGGGTAGCACTTGAATCCAAGGAGGACGAATATTCTTGTGGGCAGGTTTACTAGAGCTGTTGGGAGTAGTTTAAACTAATATGCAGGGGATAAGAACCAGTATGATAGAACTGAGGATGCTAGCAGGTTTACAAGAAGATGATGGGCGTTAACATGAAAGTAAGGAAGGACAAGCCAATGAATGGGTACAAATGCAGACAGAGCAAAGAGTTAAATTGTACCACAGAGGCAAGATTCAAAAGGGCAAAGAATGCAGGACTCTTTCGTACTCTTTAGTTTTATTATAACTTATAGTCATTTGTTATGCCTGCACTGCACTACTGCCAGAAAATGTCAGTGACAATAAACCTGATTATGATTAAGAGTCTTGGCCTGAAATAGCGAATGTTCATTTTCCTCCATATATCTATTTATTTATTGAGATAGAATAGGTCCTTCCGGCCCTTTGAGCCACACCACTCAGCACTCCCAATTTAACCCTAGCATAATCACAGGACAATTTACCATGACCACTTAACCTACCAAATGGTACGCCTTTTGACTGTGGGAAGAAATTGGAGTACCCGGAGGAAACCCACACGGTCACAGGGAGAAAAACAAAGAAATGCCTTACACATAGCAGCAGGAATTGAACCCGGGTAGCTGGTACTATAAAGCAATGTGCTACGCATTACACTACCATGCTGACCTGCAAGTTCCTCCAGAATTGTGTGTGCAGATATAAATATGGAATTTCTCTTTTGGTAATTGTCTCATTTCTTATAAAACTTTTATAGAATTTGTATAATTTGTTAAAAGAGCTTTGACCAGCGGCTAATCCGGACATCAAAAGTTTGGAAAGGACAGGACTTCAATCGGGTCCACTGCCTGAGGATAAAAGGCAGCAGTGGGTCGGGCAGCAAAGAACAGCTTTGACCAGCGGTCAATCGGTGTTTCGGATTGATTAGGAAGAGCAAGTTAAAAGAAGGTAGGGGCAAGCGCAGCAGTCATCATCTGAGTGGACACAGTCAGAGTGGTGATCTTGAGGCTTTAGCTCTTCGAGGTTTCTGTGAAGAGAGGTTTCAGGCACAGAAAGCCAAGGGAAGAACAGCTCAAGTTTATTTCCTTCTCTTCTTTATATCTGCTCAGCTAGGACAGTAGAGATACCAGGTAGTATAGTGAAATGTACCTCTTGAAGAATGTGGGAAAGCAGGGAAACCTCCAGTGTCCCTGACGACTACAACTGCAAGAGGTGCATCCACCTGCACCTTCCAACAAACCACATTAAGGATTATTTGGGAGGCTGAGGGGGTGATGGTGCAGGACGCAGTAAACTGGGTGACAATTAGGGAGGGGAAAGTGGTTAAGGAACCAGTACAGAGGATCCCTGTGGCCATGCCCCTCAACAAAAGGTATAACACTTTGGATACTGTCGGGGAAGGTGGGGGGGTGGGTGGATGACCTAACAGAGGGAAGTCATAGTGGTCAGGTCTCTGGCACTGAATCTGCCTCTGTGACTCAGAAGGGAAGGGGGAAGAAGAGGCAAGCTGTGGTGATAGGGGATTCATTAGTTAGGGAAACAGACAGGAGGCTCTATGGATGAGAACAAAATTCCTGGATGGTATGTTCCCTCCCAGGTGTCTGGGTCTGGGATATCTCGGATCAAATCCTCAGCATTCTTAAGCAGGAGGGTGAACAGCCAGAAGTCGTGGTCCATGTAAGTACCAACAACATGGGTAGGACAAGTGACAAGGTTCTGCATATGGAATTCAGGGAGTTAGGTGCTAAGTTAAACAGCAGGACCACCAGCATTTTGATCACAGGATTGCTATCCACGTCGATGCTAGAGAAGCCAGAACTAGAAAGATTATACAGTTTAATACATGGCTAAGGAGTTGGTGTCGGAGGGCAGAAGATTTTTGGATCATTGGGCCCTCTTTTAGGGAAGCAGGGACCTGCGCAGAAGGGACGGTTTGCACCTGAACTGGAGGGGGACTAATACCCTAGTGGGAAGGTTTAATGCTACATGGTGGGGTTTAAACTAGAGTTGCAGGGTGAAGGAAACCAGAGTACCAGAACAATTAGTTGGGAGGCTGGGAGGCAGATGCTGGAAAGACCACACACAAAGTTAGGAATCAGAAGGTTGAACATGGTGCTATTCGTATCCTGAGCTGCCTATATTTCAATTCAAGTAGTGTCATAGGAAAGGCAGCTAACAGCACTGAAGAATAGGTAGCTGGCTTACAAACAGAGGCAACGTGCAGTGAGGAGATGCTGCTGATAGAGCAAGATTGCAGTCAACAGGATGAGCTGCAACGTAAAAAGCGGACAAAATTGAGAAGGGTGATTACAGGTCTGAAGGTGTTGTACTTGAATGCGCATAGTTTATGGAATAAGGTTGATGAACTTACAACACAGTTGCAGATTGGCAGGTATGATATTGTGGGCTAAATCATGGCTGAAAGATTATAGCTGGGAGCTTAATATCCAAAAATACACAGTGTATGGAGAGGACTGGCAGGAAGGCAGAGGGGGTGGTGTTGCTCTGCTGGTAAAAACTGAAACAGATCATTAGAAAGAGGTGATATAGGGTCAGCAGGTGTTGGATCATTGTGGATAGTGCTAAGGAACTATCGGAGTGCTAAGCAACTGACGGGAGTTGTATACAGGCCCCCAAACAGTAGGATGTGGCTTACAAATTACAACGGGAGATAGAAAACGTATGCCAAAAGAGCAATGTTACAATAGTCACGTGGGACTTCAATATGCAGGTAGATTGGGAAAATCATGTTGGTGCCGAAATACAGGACGGGGAATTTCTAGAGTGCCTATGAGATGGCTTTTTAGAACAGCTTGTGGTTGAGTCCACTAGAGGATCAGCTATTCTAGATGGGTGTTGTGCAATGAACCAAAATTGATTAGAGAGCTGAAGGTAAAAGAACCCTTAGAGGCAAGTGATCATAATATGATCGAATTCACCCTGAAATCTGAGAAGGAGAAGCAAAAGTTAGGTGTACCAGTATTACAGTGAAATACAGGGAAGTACAAAGGCACGAGAGAGGAGTGAGTCAAAATTGATTGGAAAAGATCACTGGCAGGGATGAGGGCAGAGCAGCAATGGCTGGAATTTCTGGAAGCAACTCAGAAGGCACAGATATATAGTATACATCCCAAAGAGGAAGAGGTATTCTAAAGGAAAGATGACACAATCATGGCTAACAAGAGAAGTCAAAGCCAACATAAAAGCCAATGGAAGAGCATATAATAGAGCAAATATTAGTGGTAAGTTAAGAGGACTGGAAAACTCTTAAAAACCAACAGAAGGCAACTAAAAAAAATTAGGGTGAAGATGGAATATGAAAATAAGCTAGTCAATAATATTAAAGAGGACACCAAAAGTTTCTTCAGGTACAAAGTGTAAAGGAGAGGCAAGAGTGGATATCAGACAGCAGGCAAATGATGCTGAAGAGGTAGTAACAGGGGACAATGAAATGGCAAACAAACTGAATAAGTATTTTGCATCAGTCTTCACTGTGGAAGATATTAGCAGTATGAGGGAAGTTCTAGGTGTCGGGGGCATGAAATGCATGAAGTTACCCTAACAAGAGAGAAGGTTCTTGGGAAACTGAAAGGTCTGAAAGTAGATAAGTCACCTGGAGCAGATGGTGTACACCCCAGGTTCTGAAAGAGGTGGCTGAAGAGATCTTGGAGGCATTAGTAATGATCGTTCAAGAATCACTAGATTCTGGAATGGTTCTAGAAGAATGGGAAATTGCAAATGTCACTCCATTCTTCAAGAAGGGAGAGAGGCAGAAGAAAGGAAACTATAGGCCAATTAGTCTGATCTCAGTGGTTGGGAAGATGTTTGAGTCAATAATTAAGGATGAGGCCTAAGAGTACTTGAAGGCGCATGACAAAATAGGCCACAGTCAGCATGATTTTCTCAAGGGAAAAACTTGCTTGTCAAACCTGTTGGAATTCTTTGAAGAAATAACAAGGATAGACAAAGGAGAATCAGTTGCTGTTGTGTACTTGGATTTTCAGAAGGCCTTTGACAAGGTGCCACATGAGGCTGTTTCACAAGCCCATGCTATTACAGGAAAGATTCTAGCATGGATAACACAGAGGCTGATTTGCAGGAGACAAAGAGTGGGAATAAAGGGAGTCTTTTCTGGCTGGCCACCGGTGACTTGTGGTGTTCCATAGGGGCCTGTGATGGATTAATTCTTTTTATGTTATATGTCAATGCTTTGCATGACGAAACTGTGGGCCTTGTTGGAAAGTTTGCAGACGATATGAAGATAAGTGGAAGGGCATGTAGTTTGAGGAAGTAGAGAGGTCGCAGAAGGACTTGGACAGATTAGAACAGTGGTCCCCAACCACCGGGCCGCGAGGAAACAATATGATTTGGCGATATGAACCGATATGAGTCAGCTGCACCTTTCCTCATTCTGTCACGCCCACTGCTGAACTTGAACTCACACGAGGTCTGCAAGAATATTGTCAATATTAAACCGGTCCACGGTGCACGAAAGGTTGGGGACCCCTGGATTTGAAGAATGGGCAAAGAAGTGGCAGATGGAATAGAGTGTCAGGCAGTGTATGGTCTTGCACTTTGGTAGAAGAAATGAAAGGGTTGACTATATTCTGAATGAAGAGAAAATACAAAAATACAGATACAAAGGGACTTGGGAGCCCTTGTGCAAAATTCCCTAAAGGTTAATTTCCAGGTTGAGTCTATGGTGAGGAAGGCAAATGCAATGTTATCATTCATTTCAAGAGGATTAGAATATAAAAGCAAGGATGTCATGTTGAGACTTTATATAAAGCATTGGTGTGGCCTCACTTAGAGTACTGTGTGCAGGTTTGGGCCCCTTAGCTAAGAAAGGATGTGCTGAAATTGGAGAGGGTTCAAAGGAGGTTCATGAAAATGATTCCAGGATTGAATAGCTTGTCATATGAAGAGCATTTGATGGCTCTAGGCCTATATTCACTGGAATTCAGAAGAATGAGGGCTGACCCTCATTGAAACCTATCGAATGATGAAAAGCCTTGATAGAGTGGATGTGGAAAGGACTTTCCTATGGTGGGACAGTCTAAGACCAGAAGACACAGCTTCAGAATAGAGGGACATCCTTTTAGAATGGCGCTAAGGAGGAAGTGCTTTAGCCAGAGAGTGGCGAATCTGTGGAACAGGCAGCCATGGATGCCAAATCTTTATGTATATTTAAGGGAGAGGCTGATAGATTCCTGATTGGTTAGGGCATGAAAGGGAAAAGGGAGAAGGCAGAAGATTGGGGTTGAGAGGAAAACTGGATCAGCCATGATGAAATGGCAGAGCAGACTTAGTGGACCAAATGGCGTAATTGTGCTCCTGTATCTTATGGTCTAATTTGTTTTGTGAATGCTGCTTGTATGATGCTATATGCCTGAGATACTGCTTTTTGTTTTGTCATTGCACCTGTATATACATGTATTTTGCTCAACTTTTGACTTTGAAGCACATTAATCAACCAAATTTAAATTGCTTATATTAGTATTAGATACTTGAGTAAAAGCTTCCCAATCTCAGCTTGCTTAGGGTCAATTTCAAACTTTACCTAGTAAAAACTGTTGAACCCCAAATGTACAAAGACAATTTTATAGCTTTTCAGAAATATTTATAAGATCACTGAGGTTCCAGCATTCCACTTAATTGCAGAAAAATGTCTGAACCCAGAAGCAGCTGATGAAGCAGAAGCATATCAAAAGAGAAATGAACAAATCTGACAACAATGTACAGAAGACATTGAATTATATCAAGTTAACATTCTCCCAGCTAACCTAAAGACTCACTGAAGGTGTGGAAGAGTTGTTCCTAAAAGAATCAATTGCTGAAAAACCAGGTGCATTACACAGTGGACACTTCTTGATACAATTCTTTTGGATTTAATGGAGAGATCTGGTTTAAACAACATATCAGAACTCTACTTGCAGCTTACTTAAGAAATTCTATCAATCATACTGAAAACGTGGCCTTAAATATTGATTGCTTTATAGTGCAACATGCAAACTCCAATGGCTAAACAAATAAGTTTACTTTTTAAAAAATGATTTTTTTTAAAAAAGGACATAAATTTTAACTCAGCAACTAAAGGCAATCTGGTAAACTATTTCCAAACTATTGTACATTATCAACACTTCATGAATCAGAGAAAAAAAACTGGGATGTTACCACAAAGCAGTGTGTGTTGGCAAGACAGCAAAGCATAGGTTCTCTTTTATACAAAAAAGGGAATTAATACCTTCAACAATAAAAACAGAAAATACTGGAAACATTCAATAGGTCAGGCAGCATCTGTGGAATGAGATACAGTTCACATTTCAGGTCCTAACCCCTTCGTCACAACTCCTTCACTAAATTGCTTCAAAATGGATACTGATAAACTGCAAGCCCATATTGAAAAGAAATGGGCTCCTGACACAAGGCAAGTCATGTATTGAAGTCAACATGCAAATGCACGTAATCTTGCATTCACGATACACGGTACTTTGCTAAACTATGACCCCTCCCCTCATCAAAAATATGGTAAAACCGAACATGCCTTCAATGTACAATCAGCTTCAACTCATTTGAACAATTGCAGGCATGGTGGAAGAAAGCCAACACATCTCAAACTATTCACAAATCAGTGGATATCATGAAGTGACGTTCTACATCAATGGCATTCAAGCAGCACAATGCAAATGAGCCAACTGGCACTCATATCAATAGCTCATTGATACCATTGTTCAAATGTGCCAAAGTGGCAGTAGACACCATTCCTATAAACTGAGTGACTCTGACAGCAGCCCATAGTTTTTAACACAAAACTAACAATGACAATGCAGCGAGAACACCAGCAGCAGCACTTCATTTAGTTCACCTGCGCAAAGTTCAATATATCAGTTGTTACATATATCCAGCAAAAATCCAGCATTCAGCAAACAAACTGGGTTGGATTACTAACATCTCAATAGAAAGCAGAACATCTCAATCCCACAAAATTCAAAAGAAGCCATGATCACATATTCCACAATCTTTTCTGAAAAGCATGAAACTGCTTCACAGGGGATATGCCTGCTGGGAGCTATATTTTGTGTGGGGAAACTCTTCTAATTCTCTCATTACTGTGGAGATGTTCCAATATTTTCCCTTCATTGGACTAACATGGCTTTCAAAGTAGCCATGCAGTTGTAGAAAAGCAGAAATTCATTGTTAACTATCTCTAACAAAGTTCAAACTCTAACCAGATTTTAACCAGCAAAATTATTATTTCTATTTGAAGTGATTAGTACCACTAAACAAAGATGAGTTTACTGATAGCATTTTCTCCCGACATTCCAGCATTTTTGCCATGTTTATTTTCTACTAATAGCAAACAAAGCAATGTCAGAACCTGAGATTATCATGACTGTCACAACACGGAACAAAAGGGCAAAAATAAATGTAGCAATGCTCCAGGAAGGGGTTTTAAAAATTAGGCACTCTTAGATATACTTTAGTTATGTTGGGGAGTTCTCTGTAAATTTCATTATGGAATATGCTAAATTTGAAATAATGGTTTCTGTAAATTGAAAATCTTAGCCACGATTTCAATGCATTGAAAACAGCAATATTCTTAATACACTTTCAATAACGTCATGTCTGAATTTACTCTATCCCAAAAAGCAGAATCGATCACATTACAATTTGTCAGCACTTCACTGTGTACAAATTTCCTTGTATATTGTTGCTGTTCTTCACATCAGTTAACACTACAAATGATTCTTATTTTCAGAAGGTACAAAACCATCAGAAATGAAAATAAAGTAGGAATGGCATAACAAATTATTTAGCCTCCATAGGAGAAATGATATTCCAAATGTTCACGCTTCAACAGATCTGAATCAATGCAAACTATTCTTCTTTCCAGATGCTAACCAGTCATACATGCATATGTAGTATCCATCTTTAAATAAAAGTATTTCTGTAATTTCACATTTTACCCTGCATCGAAGGAGATGGGTGGAGGGATGCATTAGGAGTTTCAAATTCCACGCTTAGATAGAGCAGTTTTTCGCGAATATTTTTGAAAGGAACTTGGATTTAGAAAAATGTGCACCCTTCCTTGAGTTACAATAATAAAAATGACAGATTCAAAAATCCAAGTGAATTGAAATACCTATCTTTTTGTTCATTGTGATTAAAACCACAAGAAAAAACAGACTCAGAAGTGAATCATCCAGGTTGATTCCTCTTACTTTATTGGAAATGATATGAGGCTAGATAGGAAACAATTATGAATTAAATTATTTTACATTTTAACATAAAATGCTGATTATGAACAAAATAGCAAATAAATTTGTAACTGTTGTAAATACTCAGGTTAAATAACATGTATGGAGAAAGGAACAACTAATATTTCAGGTCAATGACATTTCATCAGTAATTTAAATACACATTTGCTCCAACTGTATTAGAATGACATTAGTTCAGACTACAAACAACTTGCTCTAACACACCCTCTTCTCTGAAAAGCATCAACTTGTAATACGCTATTGTCGATAGCAGCAATGAAGTCACTTGCAATTAGAAGCTAAAATGTGCACCTCATTCCCCCCCCTTTTAAAACTCTCTTCAAAATTCACTGCAAAGCTAAAAGCCTTCCACAACAATTATGGGAAGACTTTCCGTGATCACCATTATTGAGATGATAACCTCTACAAAATCATAAAGCTAATACAATGTCATGTGGCCTCAGAAGCATAATTAAACTTGAAAATCATAAGTGGCTTTGGTGAAACCCTACCCTTCCATGGGCAATCTTGTGGTAGTTTCGGCCGATAGAAACATGACAATGATCTCTTCTCCACAATTTATGAAAAAAAAAATTACTAGGTTAGAACTATCAGGAAAAACTGCATATATTGATAAATACCTTTCTGGCTCTGAAAAATCAAATTTACAAACATTGAACCTCACCCTTGAAGACTGATGTAGATAATTTTAAACTTAAGGGAGACTCATCAAAAACTAGCCTACTGGCAATGGGTTCCAGGGACCCACCACCCCCTGTAAAAATCCTACTTTTAATATCTCCCCTAAACCTTCCCTCCACTCACCTTAAACAAATGTTCTTTGCTGCTTTTGGAGAAAGGTGCTGACTGTCCACTCTATCTAGGCCTCTCTTAAGCTTATATACCTCTTTCAAGTTGCCTCTCATGCTTTGTCACTCCAAAAAGAAAAGCCCTAGCAGACTTAACCTTTCCTTATAAGACATGTTGTCTAATTCTGGGAGCATTCTGGTAAATCTCCTCTGCACCCTCATGAAAGCTTCCATATCCTTCCTATAATGAAGTAACAAGAACTGAACACAATATTCCAAGTGTGGTCTAACCAGAGTTTCACAGAGCTGCAACATTACCTCACACATCTTAAACTCAATCCCCTAATGAAAGCAGGCATATACACCTCTGTACCACCCTATCAACTTGTGCAGCAACAATGAGGGATCTTTGGACCTGCACCTCAAAATCCCTCTGTTACTGCAAAGGAAAACGAGTGGAGTTTGACAAAGTAAGGATACTCCTTGCAGGTTCAATCCTAATTGTTTTGTGGGAGGAGGTGATAGGGAGTTTGGGGGGGAAGGAAAGGAGCAAATATTTCTTTACCTGTGTTCTTGTGTACTCTTATCCTGCTCCCTTTACTAAAACAAAAGATACAGTTGATAACCGTCTTTAAGAGCTTTCCTGCCAAACACCTGGGAGAGTTAAACATTACAAGTTTTCTCACATGCAGAGGGCAATCAAGTTTTCTCCCCTTTCAGCGATCAGTGAATGCTGTGGTATTTACCATCTTGGTCCAGTATACTGAAAGTAGTTGGAAGTTCAGCGAGTGAATTATGTTGAGGCCATAATCAATCTGGCTCACTCTGATTTTGAATTGTAGGCACTTCTAACAACTACTTTATCAGTTGTTGGCACATCCACATCAACATATTTCCCGTTTTGGATGATAGTATTTACAAACAATCGTACACCATCTTATCCAATCAGACACCAAAAGAGTATTACTGAACAGCACAGTCTGAACCAGGAATTGAATTAGAACAGCAAATTCAATTTCACATCAAGTGCAAAGCTCAAAACATGGGGAAAAATAAACATTCTTTCCATCTGCAAAAATAATTATACTTTGAAGGACTAAGGTTTCATTTATTCATTTAATTTTCTCATGCTTGTGGATGTGCCTGGCAGTAATTAAGACTTCACATGCTCAATGGATTACTTTGATTAATATCATCAAAATTATGTGCAGCGTCGTATAATGTAGGCGATCATGGTCTTTCCATGACCATGATTGATCTTAGCAAATTTTTCTACAGAAGTGATTTGCTATTGTCTTCTTCTGGACAGTGTCTTTACAAGACAAGTAACCCTACCATTATCAATATTCTTCAGAGATTGTCTGACTGGCATCAGTGGTCACATAACCAGGTTGTAATATGCACCAGCTGCTCAAATGGTCATCCGCCACCTACTCCCATGGTTTCAAGTGACCCTGATAGGTGAGGGTTAAACCAGTGCTACACCTTGGCCAATGGTGACCTGCAGGCTAGCGGAAGGAAGGAACGTTTTACACCTCCTTTGGTAAAGACATATTCACCATGACACACATTGATTACAATAACTTCCTTTAACTTTGTGTGGGCAACTTTAATCCATACCTACCATATCAATACAGGATTTTCCTTGCCAATTCATTTGAAAAGTTAGTCTGTTGATCTGATACACTCATACGCAGCTTACAAAGGCAGTGCTTCTCATTACTTGAACTCAGCAATTTTCACACTTAACTGTGCTTGTGCATATATTGGATGCTCATGCCTTATGTGCATGAGTAATAATGTTTTTTATGGAACACTTTTCATATAAACAATGTAGTTCAAAGTGTTTTACAATAATCAGCATGCTAGTTTCCATTATGCTTTCCAGCACAGCCTGGCACAATAGCTAAGCTAATTGTCACCACTAAATCAGCCCTGGTGTTGTACTGCAAAATTTCAGCCCAAATTCTGAGTTTTTCCTTTAGTGGAATCTGGAACAAACTCTGTGCCTCAAGAAGCATCTCTAGAGGCAAAACGTACAAGTTGATGTTCTGTTTGAGATCCTGCAACAGGACAACCAATAAATGAAGGTAGGACTCCTAATCAAGCATCAAAGCATTTAACTCATAATTTAGTCAATCCATTTTGAGTTCATCATTCAGAGCTGATATAGCTAGTGTTGTTAGCTCAATGATACAATACCATTCTACTGCTACAACAAAAATAGAATAGAAAACTGTCACACAAGATCGAGTGCTAGTGAAAAACTAGTTTTCAAGTGCCCAATATTACTCTTTCCTCAACAACCACCTCCTTGAAGTGAATAATCTGTTTACAATGGCTAATTTAACAAACACATGATCAATTCCAACTTTTATGTATTCATCTATCAAAAGTGGAAGGGACTTTGTGATGAATGGCAATTTCATGGCAAATTAATTTATTAATAAGCATCCAGCTGTTCAATAACAGTTATATGCTGAAGCTTTTCAAGAATTACTTATCTAAAGTAACTTAATCGGTCAACTAAAACATGGCAATATTACAGGCAATTCAAGCAATGAAAGGCTGACTTTGACAGGGATAATAACGTTCCTACTTAGTTACACAAGCGGTAATCATATTTCATTACCATTACATTAGCTTATCTAGGGAAAAGAGTTGATACTGCACCATCATAAACCTTTCATGTACTGCTACTGATATGCAGTCCACCATAGCAATTACTGCTGGCTGTTGCTTTATAAACTGAATTATCCTGACACTTAATATATCAGCCTCTCATTACATGGTTTATATTTTGAAATGGAGACTATATTAAAAGCAGAAATTTTAAAGTGAACAGCAAACTGTTAATTTTAAAGTCTATCTGTTTTCTACAGTGAGACTGCTTTTTTAAGAATGGCACTTCTGCATTTAAGCTAACAAAAATAATTATCTGATTTCATATTTCTTAAAAATATTTACACATGTATACAATATGATCAGGATGACAAATGCCATATAAAACTCACTAGAAGCAGAGCAGCATGACAGAAAAAGGACAAGACTACCGTGTAATGAATGGCAGAAGGCAGCCTGACAAGTTGCCAGCAAGTACATTTTGTTTGGGTGCCCTAGTCCAGATAAATTCAGTGTCACAATCTAAGTACCTGAACCCTGATGTAAGTAAAGTCTAGCAGAACAACATGTTTTATTCATAAATGCCTGTATATTTAGCAGCTTAGTGAGCTAACAGCCTGAAAGGACATGGTTGATAGAAGCACCTGAAACTAAATCTGACCTGAAGGTGGCATTTTCACACAATACAGTTTCCAACAAGCTTGCATACATGCCCTTGCTCAGTAACTGTATTTCCACTGTGCGTGGTAATATAATAAATGTTTTATTTGTAGACTTTAAAAGCTGCAAGCACAGTCGTAAAATGTGGGTACAAGTTACAATCTATTATACATTTCCACAAGGAAAAGCCAATATTATTGACGGTACAAACAAAAGAATGGAGAATTTAACATCCAATGATGCAAAAGCTCAAGAAAACTATGGATAGAACCTTTCCACAAGTACTCACTTGAATTCAGAAGGATAAAATTGGGATCCCTTTGAAATCTATCGAATATTGAATGGCCTCGATAGAGTGGATATGGAGAAGATGATTCTTATGGCGAAGAAGTCTAAGAACAGAGGACACAGCCTCCGAAAAGAGGGACATTTATTTGGAATGGAGACTAGGAGAAATTTCTTTAGCCAGAGAGTGGTGAATCTCTGGAATTCTTTGCCACAGGCAGCTGTGGAGGCCAAGTCACTGGGTACACTGAAGGCAGAGGTTGATAGATTCTTGATTAGTCAGGGTATGAAGGGTTACAGGGAGAAAGCAGGAGACTGGGGCTGAGCGGGAAATGGATCAGCCATGATTAAATGGCAGAGCAGACTCAATGGGCCAAATGGCCTAATTCTGCTCCTATATCTTATGGTCTTATAATGAAGCTCTCCTTTGAGTCTGTTATAGCTAGAATTTTAAGAAAAACTGTTGTTAAAGCAAACAGACAATAACTTGAGTGTAATACTCAAGAATTAATAAATGTAATTTTATAAAGACTTCTGTAAAAGAGGGACATGTACTTCTCTACCATTCCATATCATGGCTAATCCTGTTTCAATATTAAATTCCCACCATCTCACCATACCTCTTCATGCCTTGTGCCTAGAAACTATTTCCTTCTTAAGTTTATTGAGAAAACTTGCTTCCACAGCCTTCTGTAGTTAAGAATTTCACAGGTGAACCAACCTCAGTGAAGACTCTCCATGTTCCAAGACTAGGACCGCTGGTTCTACATCAGTTTTCTCTGCCATGGGGACATATTTGACCTGCATGCAGCATGTCAAGTCAGAAATTTGTATGTTTCAATGAGTTCATTACTAATTTTCTAACCTTTCGAAAATATAATTTTAGTTGATATAATTTTGCCTCATATGCCCAATCTGCCATCATGGAAATCATTCTTAAGACCTTCATTGAACTCCCTAATGGCAAATGCATCTTTTCTTAGTCAAGGAGACCAAAACTTCACACTGTACTCCAGATATAATCTCACCAAGAACTCCGTATCATAGAATAGTAAGATATCCTTGTTGTACAATGTGAAAGTAATAACTGACTATAGAAGTTTTGTGACTGGTTATCAGGGCTCTGGGGAAACTCAGACATGGCAAAGAGTTGGAACCAGATGGTGTGAACCCCAAGCTCCTGAAGGAACGTGCTGAGCAGTTGTGTGGTGTATTTCAATCTGAGGATCAGCCTGGAAAGGGTCGCAACTGTGTGGAAAACATCATGTGTGGTCCCAGTACCCAAGAAGGGGCAATTGAAAGTCTTGAATGAGTACCATCCAGTGGCCCTGACTTCACACATCATGAAGATCCTAAAGAGGCTAGTCCTCGATCACCTCTAACCCCTGGTCAGATCAGTCCTCGATCCCCTGCAGCGTACCTACCAGAAGCGCACTGGAGTCAACGCTGCTGTCATCTACCTGCCGAATAAAGCCGACTCCCATCTGGATAAGCAGGGCAGCACTGAGGATCATGTTTTTTGATTTCTTAAGTGCCCTCAATACCATACAGCCCTCACTGCTGGGGGGAAAGCTCCATTCAATGAAGACTAGCACTTCCATTGTATCCTGGATAATGGACTGCAGACCACAGTATGTGCAGCTTCAGAAGTTTACCAGGCTGTTGCTAGATTAGAGGATATGAGCTATATGGGGAAGCTGGGCAAACTTGGGTTGATTTCTCTGCAGCACTGAAGGCTAAAGGAATATCCTACAAAAGTTTAATATTATGAGAGACGTTGGCTGTATAGACAGTCAGAATATGTTCTCGTGTACAAATGTCAAATGTGAGAAGATAATTCAGTTACAGGAAAAGGGGGAAAGTTGAAAGAAGATATGTGGGGCAAGTTTTGATTTTTTAAGCACTGTGGTAAGTGTCTGGAATGCGCTACCAGAGGTAGTGGTACAAGTAGATACAATAGTTGTACTTAGTAGCTTCTGGATAGACATGTGAATGTGCAGAGAATGGAGTGATATGGATCATCTTAACTGCAGAAGATATTTAGTTTAATTTAGCATTATCTTTGGCACAGGCACAGGCCCAAGGGCCCGATCCTCTGCTGTGCTCTTCTAGGTTTAATGTGCTACGCAGTCATTTCAAAAAAAATTTATTTAGAGATACCGTGTGGAATCGGCCCTTCCAGCACATCAAGCCGCGCTACCCAGCCACCCACCTATTAACACTAGCCTCATCACAGGACAATTTACAATGACCGATTAACCGACTAGCAGGTACATATTTGGACTGTGGGAGGAAACCCAGTTGCCCAGAGGAAACCCGCGCTTCACGAGTGGGACCTACAAACTTTAAATTCCGACACCCCGAGCTGTAATAGCTACACTACCATGGCACCCTATCTCCACAAAAACTTAAATGCTTTTATATCCCACATATCTGTTGCATCTACTTTTTTTTTCTTTTTTTTAGATTATGAGAACACTCAGTCCTCTTTTATTGTCATTTAGAAATGCATACATGCATTAAGAAATGATACAATCTTTCTCCGGAGTGATATCACAGAAAATAGGACAAATCAAAGACTAACACTGACAGAACCACATAATTATAACATATAGTTATAGCAGTACAAAGCAATACCATAATTTGATGAAGAACAAACTGTGGGCACGGTAAAAAAAAAGTCTCGAAGTCCCAGAGTTGATTGACTCCCAAGTCCCCGATAGCAGGCGGCAAAAGGGAGAAACTCCCTGCCATAAACCTCCAGGCACCATCTAATTGCCGATGCCTTGGAAGCAGCCGACCACAGCCGACACTGAGTCCGTCCGTCTTAAAACTTCGAGCCTCCGACCAGCCCCTCCGATACAGCCTCCCGAGCGCCATTGACTTAGCCCCAGCTGCTGAAACAAGCAAAGCCAAGGAGGGGCCTTCTGCTCCAGGGATTCCAGTTACCACACAGCAGCAGTAGCAGCAAAGTGGGCATTTCAGAAGTTTTCCAGATGTTCCTCCGTACTCTCACATCCGTCTCCATCAAATCAGAATTGTGCACGGTCCCCTACTTGACAGATTACAGATATTATTCACTGGAGAGGCCACACGCACTGCCGTCGCGCCGCCATCTTCTCCTCCTCCTTGCAGTAGATATTGAAAGTTTTTAAAAATCTAATCATCTGATACTAATGGCAGACAATAATCAATTACCAGCTATCGTCAAATGCCATGTTTTTATTGCAGTATAGATATTATGAATATGAAAATGAATATAAAAATATTCTATTGTTAAAATCTACGGGTAGTCATATGTTGAACATCTCATAAGTCAATGTATTTCCACACTCTCTCCTCTGAACTATTACCAACATAAATCCTCCTTAACAATTTATTTTCCATCACACTATTTCACAAGGGGCATTTCAAAGTGATCTTTACCCTTTTTGTCAATGGCTGCCCTCATCCATCAATTTCATACAGAATTATAACACAGATCAATGCAGTTCAAGACCACTAAGCATTCTGTGGCCCTTGTGAATGGTAGACAGTGCAGATATTCATTTAATACAGAGCTCAGACTATGGTATGTATTGGTCAGAAGCATTTCCTCCTACTTCAGCAGTTAATTCTATCAATAACTCATCTTACAGGTTTTGAAAACTGAAAAGAGAGATTCCAGTTGGTGCTCTGTCTGCTCTTACTGGACAATACTGTATCAGATACTAGACAGCTGGATAATGACCATATCCCTCCAAGTTATTTATAAAAATTACTATCTTCTACTATACTGCCTAAAAAAACTTGCAGTGTTTGCTTGCAAATCACCAAAGTTTAGAATCTCTTCAAATCTTTACCATAAAAGCAACAGTTATAATTGCAACTTGTTAGAAACCGCTAGCACTATAACATAAAAATAAACTAATGTACTGTAATGGACTTCAAAATAAATGTGCATTACAACACATGTTTTGAGGGAAATGCTAATTAAAAAGCAGCTAGGCAAATTGATAGATAATTTCGGCAGAGGAAAAAATGGGATTATCATTCAACATTGTACATAAGGCGTGCACCTCAAAATACACAAAATGTTGATGTAAAGTTTTTGCTGCTAACACCAGTCCAGAAGATGATCTAATTGTATTAACATATAATACTGCCAACACTGTTGCCCTGGGACAGAATGGATGAATATCATTTAGAGAGCAATTTTAAATTAAGCAAATGAATAGCTTTTTTTTCCTCCTGAAAATCTGCACAAGTTGTAGCAATCACTGAAGCCTGAAGTGCATCAATTTCCCTCGCTACAAGCAAACCAGTTTGCTGTAATAACAACTTTGGGCATTGCTGTCACAGCCAAAAATAGTGTACGTGATTTCTGAAAAAGACAAAGTCCATTACTTATACTGAGGTGTATGTATTCCTCACAAAATTAAAATTAAGCATTCTTCACAGGAACATCCTCAGTAGACATGATGGTCCAGGGAATTTAAAAATTGAGTTGATCAGATTTAGAGCCTCTGGTGATCACCTTCAGTCGTGCAACATGATGGCTGGTCTCATTTAGCTTGCTTGCCTACTTTAACCAAAAAAAAAGTATTAATAAGTTGAAGCAATATTTTGAGAAAACCCCAATTACAGAGTTTTGGTGTAATCATAGTTCTAATCAAACTTTTTTTTAATCACCACTACCAAAATACATGAATTCAGAGCTACAGATCAAGGAACATAGAACATTGAAATCTACAGCATATTACAGGCCTTTCACAACAATGTTGTGCCAACCATGTAACCTACTCTAGAAACTGCCTAGAATTTCCCTAGCACGTAGCCCTCTACTTTTCTAAGCTCCGTGTACCTATCTAAGAGACTCTTAAAAGACTATTATATTCGCTTCCACCACCGTCTCTGGCAGTGCATTCCATGCACTCACCACTGTGTGTGTGGAAAACTTACCCCTGACATCCCGTCGGTACCCATTTCCAAGCACCTTAAAACTATGCCCTGGGAAAATGCCTCTGGCTATCCACACGATCAATGCCCCTCACTATCTTATACACCTCTCATCAGGACACTTTTCATCCTCCGTCACTTCAAAAAGAAAAGTTCACTCAAACTGTTCTCATTAGGTTAGCCCTCCAATCAAGACAACATCCTTTCAAATCTCCTTTGCACTTGCTCTACAGCATCCACATCCTTCCTGTAAGTTAGGTGGCCAGAACTGAACACAGTACTCCAAGTGGGATCTGACCAAGGTCTTATACATCTGTAACATTACCTCATGGCTCTTGAACTCAATCTCAATTGATGAATGCCAATATACCATACACCTTCTTAATAACACTATCAACCTGTGCAGCAGCTTTGAGTGTCCTGTGGACATGGATCCTAAGATCTTGCAGATCCTCCACACTGCCAAGAGTCTGACCATTAATAATATATTCTGTCTTCAAATTTGACCTACCAAAATGAACCATTTCACACTTACTGTATTTGGGTTGAACTAAACATTATTTCTCAAAATGAACTGAGCTCGTTTGATATTACCTTCTGCATTATCCCAGCAGAAATAGTTGCTGAAAACCTTCTCCCAGATTACTGCAAATGGTCAGCAAAGAAAAATGGATTTGCATGCTTATTCTGAATACAGTGTAATACAAAGTTTAGCCTAGTTCTATAGAACATACACAGTTAACTGCCGTCAGCAGAACATCAAATTCTTAACTTTGCATGACAAATCCACCGCATTTCAACAATTTAATTTAAAATTAGTGGTCCTCTTTGCAATGGCAGAGGACATGCATGGTTAAGAAATGTTGTATGTTTTAATCAACATGTTTACCTGTGCAGTCTCAACCAGATTCACGATACCAAGCAAGACACACAAAATGTTGGAGGACCTCAGCAGGCCAGACAGCATCCATGGAAAAAAGTACAGCTGACATTTTGGGCCAAGATTTCTAGACCAAGTTGCTAGCTGGTGGCTCTTGCCGAAAATTTCATTTTGTGAGGATGGTGATAAAGTTGAGGTTTGGCTGCCCTGCAAGTATCAGTAATTAAATAGATCTCAGAACTGCATAAACAATCTTGTGTACGATTAATGGAAAGTGATGTGAAACAAATGCTGGTTATGAAATAAATGCATGAAATAAGGATCCAAATTTCTTGCCCGCTTTCTGAAGAAGTCCTTAGTAATTTGTTTCCTGAATATACAAGGCTAAATATATTTGATTTTCTATGAAGCATGGAAGATGTTATGCAATATATAACATGCAAAATTTGGCTGAATTTATTAGAAAGCAATAACATTTCCTTAATACCATATAGTACCGCAAAAACTGACCTGTTCCTTTTCTCATTGGCAGAAATAATGATGTCTGTCTTCCTTCTCAAGCAATGTTTCCAATTAATTTTTTACTAAGGCAAACATTAGCTACAATTAATACCAGTTTAGCCTCAGCAAAATTGAATTATTAAATCTGTCTGCCAATATCCAATTACATCCTACTTATGAATACTTGATTTTATTTTGTATAATTGACAAGGGCTGTCAGGTACGGATGGGTTTGAGGGCAATCAAGTTAAGATCAACAGATATAGCTGTCACATAGGACAAAGTGTGTCAAGAGTTGGCAAAGGCACTGACAGGTTATGTATAAAGGGTCCATGTGAACCTGTCATAAACAGTTAATAA
Source organism: Mobula hypostoma (assembly GCF_963921235.1). NCBI lineage: Eukaryota > Metazoa > Chordata > Chondrichthyes > Myliobatiformes > Myliobatidae > Mobula > Mobula hypostoma. The sequence goes on from NC_086097.1 coordinate 130,957,922, forward strand.
AATGGCTTGTAATATTAGCAGACTGCCTGCTGCTACTCAGAATCAAAAACCCATTGAAATGTTAGGATACAAGATTGCACCCAACAAAAGAGATGGAACACTTGACTGTGGACTTCTGTAAATATAATACCAGATCATTTACCGTCAACTTGTACTTAAATCATTTATACAGTTCGAAAGAATAAATACATGAAAATTTTAAATGGAAAATAAGGAACACGCTTGGCATGAGATATGATTACAAAAATCCACAGTATGTTTCTAATAATAAATATTACTAAACACGCAAACTACAATGTCAACATTTTTAAATTGGCACTTATAAGTGATTGATGAAGCTTCCTTCCAAAGCAACTCACACTTTAAATACCACCGAAATAAATTTGTGCACTCGAGATATTTGATCTGAATTAAGAAACTGATGATGCAATTGATTAATTGGAATTTAAGCCATCAGTCACTGGATCCATTAGTTTCTTTCACCAGATTCATTTACATTCTAAACAATCAGCTGATGGCTCAATAGGATACCATGTATTAATACACAGTCAATATGATCCTACTGAACTCATCAGAATTCCTTATTGACAGCAGCAGAAATGCTTTAAATCCAAGCTTGATCAGATTGCATATGCTTAAGCAGTCTTATATTGACTAGACATTTTTAAATTCTGACAGCATTATAAAAATGCTGCAATCTGCAATGTACAACACAAAATGTAATCCTGTAAAGGGTCACAAGAAAGCTCAGCAATATTAAACTTGGGACAGGAGAAATCAGCTTAAAAACAAAGTTTTACACGAATCAAAAGCTCAATCTTATTATAAATATTTAATCCTTTCAAACATAAATACAAAACTGTTGATTAATAAAAATCCAGATATGCTGAGTTTTTTGTTAAAGATCATTATTTCACAATTCTTTAAATATTAAGTATTTGTAGGCTCAATGCTTTAACTATTAGACTGTATCATCACATCAGTGGGTGTTGCACCATATTTGTATTTAACTTTCATGGTATATTTACAAGGCATCCACTCAGGAAAAGAGAAAGGAGCTCCTCGAGGGCTCAGAAGTAAATTGGAGGCAAATTATGTCACTGTTTGTGGCCTTGATCAAGTTCAGCAATTTCAGATTGTTGATAAGTATCTCAATTGTGTTGGCAGAAAATCTACCACTTCACAGTTCTAGGTTACTCATTGCTGTTCACATATTGTGACAATTTTAGCTAATATTCACTTTCATTGGTAATAATATTTTTGGCTATCAAAGGTTATCTTTGAAGTTGTTCCCAGTTTAAATCTCCTATGGCCATCCCAAAAAGGAGTTGAAGTGAAAAAAAGGTTAAATAAGAGGTAGGCTGAGAGCCAAAAGCAATTACTGACATTAAAAAGTGGACTAAGACCAAGTAGTTGAGACATGGTCCCACATACACCAGACATGAAGTCAAGGTTTTTAAATATGTAAACATGCTTTGATAAACCATTAGTTTCACAAGCTACTATGATTGAACAAATCGTCAGCCAATGCAATCACTATTCTTTCAAAATCTGCTCAACATATATAAACAAGAGGCACTTTACATCCAGGACTATGATATGCAAAACAAACTGAAAGAGCCATTTAGCATTCCACAAGTAACCTGTAAGTTTTTATTTACAAATTAAATATCCCCATATCCCAAGTATGGATAATTTCTGGTAGCTCAAACAATGAAAGCATACTTCTAATACTGCATGAGGTACATGCATTAATTTCATTTTCACAACATCACTTTCCCTTTTTGGATGTTTGAGCTCAAAATTTACAGATACTCAAATAGAATAAATTATCCCCTTCGAAAATGGATCGTTTTCCCTAAGCACTGAAAGTGTTGAATTTTGGGAATAAATTACAAATGCTTGAATATTGAACATGTTCTAAAGGGTGACCTGATAAAGAATTTATAAAAGTCGAAGCAGACATTTACACTTGTAGATGGTAACAGAATTAGGAATTATAAATACAATGGTCACTAATAAACCCAACCGGGAATTCAGGATTAGTGCACAAAAGTGGAATGCTTAACAGGGTGTAGAGATGAAAATCAAAAAACGCATCTAAGGAGTGCATCAAGTTAAAAAAAAAAATTGCAGAAGAAATTAGTTACACTGTGGCAAGGCTGGAAGGAGATTTAGTGGCATGGTTTATTTGGAAATAAATAAGTGCAATTCTGTATGAAAGCAAAGTACATGGAAGTTGTGTATTATTAGTCCAGGGAAGGAAATGGGAAGAGACATGATTTTCATTGCATCAATGAAGCGGCTGCCAAATCAGACCAGCTCTCAAGTTCATTAAATTCTCATTAAGGCTACCCTAGGTAGTAGACTTAGGAAGCAGGAAAATTACTACACCAGTATATGCCAGGATTCTCTCCAAGTCAGTGCCAGTTGAAACAGGGAAAATAGAGGCACAAAAACCAAGCATAATTAAACAAAATAGATTTTACGATATAACATTTCTTTAGAGTTTGTCAATTGCAATTTCAATCATAAGTCGAATATTGCCATATTGCAAAATATCACATGAACTTCATTTTTTTTGGTCTTTTCTTTGTATAACAATTGTCATTTAGACATACTGACCGAAAATGTTTAAATAGGATGGGAAATAAAAATAATACGCAGGTTAATATTGACACTCAATTCTGCTCTGATCACCATCTCATTGAAAAGCAATCCATCCCCAGTGCATATTCCCATCCTATCCCCTTCTCCATAGTTTTATTTTCCTTTTACAATCCTGTGCAAGATCAAATACAGCTTATTAGTATCAGAATCTTAAACAGCATCAGCACAAGGATAAGAACATGCAAAAATGCAAGAGCACTGACAGTCATGCACCAAAGAAAATACTTGGCTTAGCTGCAGTTATCTATTTTGAAGTCCATGTCCAAATTAATGAATTTATCAGTTTGTGAAAATAACACTTGAAGTTCACTTTTAAGCGGTTATTGAGACAAAACCATTTCTTCCTCAAAACCAGATCTGAACTTTGAAAGGCTAGTGAGGTTCACAGCCTATCAAAATCAAATCTTAAGACGTACACCTGGCTAGAGATCACAGAGAAATCGAGCTAATTTCTTGCTCCAGAATTGGTAGATTGAGGTTAACTGCAATAAAGCAGTTAAGGTATAACTTGGTTTATTCAACACAAATCAGGCGCTAAACATAGCATCTTTTATTGTGCTCTGAATAAAATGTTGAACTGTTGGCACCCTTAATATAATATGATGGGCATAGGATTTTTCTTTTAATATTCTTAGTGTCATTTGGTCAATACATTCAGTAGAGTTAACACTTTTTCCCCAAACACAGCAGCATTGCCACTCATGTGACCCCTGGAGTGAAACACCCTTTCAATTTTTTCCCCACCTGACTCAGCTACAACCTATCCTTTCTCCGCTCCCCACAACCCTCCCTTCCCAAACACACACCCACCTTGCAGCAGAAGGACCCTAAACTGTGATTATTTCCCTATTTTACAACTACAATTACACTTCAATAACTCAAGAGAAGGCAAATGAGACTAGCTCAGACAGACATCATGGACGAGCTGGGCTATGGGGCACTTTCCATGGCGACACACACACAAAATGTTGGAGCAACCCAGTAAGTCAGGCAGGACCAATGGAGATAAATAAACAGTCTTTGTTTTGGGCAAAGGCTGTTTCCACACTATGATGATCGGTTATGGGCATTAAGGTAATGAAAAGCATTATATATAATGCAAATTTTCTTAAAATTAATTAGCTATATGTAGGTTAACTAATTAATCTAACTCAAATTATACTTAAGCTGTGAAGAAAATATATCCATAACTATACAAAACAAAACTGACACAGGTACCATCAAAACAAACACCCCAATCTTTACTCTAGGAACCAATGAAGTTTGTGCCAAATGTGAGAGTTTGCAAAATTATCTTCACCATACTCATCCTTTCATTTGATCTTTCCATCATTTTCCTGAAATTTTGCTAATAACGCGAGTCACAGTTGTGATGCAGATGCCAAAGCCTTTTGTTTTGGAGATCAGGTCATTAAAAACATACCGATCAAAATGCCTTCAAAATATATTCTGTATTTTAAATTTCAATGAAGTGAAATGCACTTAAATTCAAAATAAATGATTTTTCCTACTTTTAAGATTCACAAGGCAGGAACCTAGTAGCACTGCTAGATAAAGACAGTCAAATAATCCTTAGTGAAGTCATGTGATCATTGCAATCACACTTGAGACATGAAAATGCTGGTAAAATAAGCTGACCAATTTCAGATCTTCAAAACAAACTCTGGCTAAATCATGTAAATAAATTGCTCAGAATTCAAAATCAATAATGGACTTGTTATACAAGGCCTTTGATGGTTTTGTTCAACTAATCAGCTTAGATATTAAAATGCAGCTGACTCAATATGAAATGTCATTCCTTACTGCCAGATTTAAATATGCTCTATTTACTTGAACAGTACACAAAAAATATTACAGATTTCTCTTGCTGAATGTGGCAAATAAAACTCATTTGGACTGAGTATTTCAAAAGCAGAACACAGCGGCTGAACAGAACACATGCAGTAATTATTAACTAAACCCACATACAAATGCTGGCACTCTAATAGCCAGCAATTCCTTTCTCCACATGGTAAGTTCAATATTTTAACTATTTTGCTAAAATTCAGAGATTTAAGGAGCCAGAATTTTAAATACCCTGGAGTAAAAGGTAGATGGCCACTAGTATAAAACTACAGAGGTCAATCTTTCCATTCCACAAACATCTGTTTTCTAATACTGAATTGCTGTTTATAACTGTGGGTTTGCTTGTGTTTCTCCACATTCCCATTTCCCATGGATTCACAGATGGCTCAGAAAGCACTGAACTTGGACTTTCTTTAGGATCGTGTACAGACAGACCATTCAAGAACACAAAAAGGCTAGCAGGTGGCTGCAAATTACTTTTGAAAAGTAAAATAAGTACTTTTGAGCAGCAAACTGTGCCAGTTTTACTTTAAAAAGTTGGGGGATTGAAGAACAGTCATCTTAAAATAGTAACAGTAATCTTAAGAGTAAAATAATCAAAGTGCTTAGTCTCAAGGTAACAAAATATATCAAGAACATAAAGTACACCAATCAGCAACAAGAGTTAATTGATTTGACATTTCATAGTAATATTTTTTTAAAGCAGCACATACAGACTGAGATTAAGAAGCAGTATTCACAAACTTCTGGAGGAACTCAGGCCAGGCAGCATCTAGGGAAAAGAATAAACAGTCAACGTTTCAGGCCAAGTTTTGGCACGAAGCACCAGTTTACTCTTTTCCTGGCCTGAGTTCCTCCGGCATTTTGTGCAGATTAGCTTGATTTCCAGCATCTGCGGATTTTCTCTTGTTTGAAATTAAGAGGCATCAACTATTCCTGCAGGTTACAATCCAAAATCTACGGAGGCCCTGCACACACAAGCAGGTACAGTATCTGGCTGACCAACGGAATGGATTTGCCGGCTACTATAGCATCCTCTGCCGTGTGGACACTGCCAACAGCTGCACTTCTGACTTGCAAACTGTATGGGTTATAAACATGTAAACATGAGGAATTCTGCAGATGCTGGAAATTCAAGCAACACACATCAAAGTTGCTGGTGAACGCAGCAGGCCAGGCAGCGCCTCTAGGAAGAGGTACAATCGACGTTTCGGGCCGAGACCCTTCGTCAGGACTAACTGAAGGAAGAGCTAGTAAGAGATTTGAAATCTCTTACTAGCTCTTACTTTCAAATCTCTTACTAGCTCTTCCTTCAGTTAGTCCTGACGAAGGGTCTCGGCCCGAAACGTCGACTGTACCTCTTCCTAGAGGCGCTGCCTGGCCTGCTGCGTTCACCAGCAACTTTGATGTGTGTTGCTTGGGTTATAAACAGTTCACAGGAATGGAACTCTGTTGCAACTCAGGAGGGACCTGTATTACAAAAATACCAAGTTCCATAAAAATGTAAATACAAAATCAATTTATAAATTATCTATAGGGTTTAGTACCCCATAACCAAAATGCCAGAAATGTTTCGGATTTTGGAATATGTAATGAGATAGCTTGGGATCGCCATCATTTCTGATTCTGAATTTATATGCTATCAGTAAGCAGTCTGTCTTACATTTGTTTATCACACATGTACTGCTGCAGCTATTCATTGTGTTAGATTTTCATCAGCGATGATCTTGGCAAATTCAATGAATTTCTCTGCTGCTTTGTGGTCAGGAGATGCTTTATCACTACAAATTTTAAAAAATTTAATGATGTGTCTTTTCCTAAATTTCTGCAACCAGTCTGCTGAATATTCACAATTACCTTCAATTTTCAGTTTGTGATAGATCTTTGCTTGCTTCATGATCAGCATACTGTTAAGTGGCATATGCTCATTCCGACACTGAATCCATTTTCAATACACACTCGAGATCTTCATTTTTTGTTTTATACAGTGTATTTTTATTTTTCCTTTCTCATTAACTTTTGTTCATTACATCAGTGTGGTCACTTCTTAGAACTGTCTGTGGTGTGCAAAGACCTGCGCATTGCCTCAGAGTTTTCCCAGTGCTTTGTGGAATATTCCATCTGTGACGCCATGTCAGCACTCAAAAAAATTTAAAATTTTGGAGGCTTTTGCTTTTTGGAATTTCGGATAAGGAGTACTCAACCTGTAGTAAAAATTAATTTTTGAAAATTTAACACAATTTAGGATTTAGATTGGCAGATACCAGAACATACTTGCTCTGTTTAAGTGTAATCAATAAGAATAGGCAGCAAAAACTCTGCCATGATTATTTTCAACACAGGTGCCTCGCAAGGCCGCATCTTCAGCCCCCTACTCTACTCCCTAAACACTCTGATGTGAGACAAGATTCTACTTTAACTCCATCTAGAAGTCTGCAGATGACACCACCATTGTGGACCAACTGTCAAACAACAATGAGTCAGATGACTGGAAGGAGATAGAGAGCTTCTGATATAGTGTTCTGATTTATTGTTGCCGGAGATTTTAACCACGCGAACCTCAAGTTAGTGCCCCCCAAATTCCATCAGTATGTGGACTTTGCAACGAGAGGGGAGAATGCGTTGGCCCTTGTTTATACAAACATCCCTAACATGTACTGGGCAGAGCCCCACCCCCACCTCGGTTACACAGACCACATCTCTGTTATGCTAATCCCAGCATACAGACCGCTTGTCAGATGCTCCAGACCAGTTCTGAAGCAGGTGAAAACTTGGCCAGCAGGAGCCATCTCTGCTCTTCAAGACTGCTTTGAGCACAATGACTGGCACATGTTCAAGGAGGCTGCAACCGATGGCGACTATCAGCTCAGAGGAGTACACAGCATCAGTGACTAGCTACATCAGCAAGTGCATTGATGATGTCACTGTGTCCAAGATCACTACACGCTCTAATCAGAAGCCAAGGATGACCGCGGAGGTGCGTACGCTGCTGAGGGCCCGTGACTCTGCCTTCAAAGCAGGCGACAAGGCAGCCTTAACAACAGCGAGGGACAAGTTGTCCCGGGCCATCAGAGAGGCAAAGTGTGCACACGCCCAGCGAATCCATAGCCACTTCCAGGACAGCGGCGACACGCGGCGCATGTGGGAGGGCTTTCAGGACATCACCAACTACAGGACAACATCACCCGCCTGGCTGGTGATGCCTCCCTCCCAGATGCTTTGAATAACTTCTACGCTCATTTTGAGGCGGAAAATGACGTGGCGCCATGGAAGACCACCCCTCCTCCAAATGACTAGGTGCTGCGTCTTACCCTGGCCGGTGTGAGGAAAGCTCTATGCAGGGCCAACCCACAGAAGGCTGCTGGACCAGACAATATTCCTGGCAGAGTGCTCAGAGGATGCGCAGACCAGCTGGCAGAAGTTCTCACTGTCATCTTCAACACCTCGTTCCAACGTGCTTCAAGGCCACCACCATCGTCCACATGCCAAAGAAGTCTTCAGTGTCCTGCCTCAATGACTACCGTCCCGTTGCACTCACATCCGTCATCGTGAAATGTTTCGAGAGGCTCGTCATGAGGCACGTAAAGACCCTGCTGTCCCCTCACTGGACCCCCTGCAGTTCGCTTATCATCCCAACCGCTCAACAGACAACACCATCGCCACCACCCTCCACCTGGCCCTCACCCACCTGGACAAAAAAGACACATACGTTTGAATGCTGTTCATAGACCTCAGTTCAGCATTCAACACAATCATTCCTCAGCACCTGATTGGAAAGCTGAAACTGCTGGGCCTGAACACCTCCCTCTGCAACTGGATCCTAGACTTCCTGACTGGGAAACCTCAGTCAGTCCGGATTGGGAGCAGAATCTCCAACACCATGACACTGAGCATGGGGGCCCCCAAGGGCTGTGTGCTCAGTCCACTGCTGTTCACGCTGCTGACCCATGACTGTGCAGCAATACACAGGTTGAATCACATCATCAAGTTCGCCGATGACACGACCGTAGTGGGTCTCATCAGCAAGAACGACGTCAGCATACAGAGAGGAGGTGCAGCGGCTAATGGACTGGTGCAGAGCCAACAACCTGTCTCTGAATGTGAATGAAACAAAAGAGATAGTTGTTGACTTCAGGAGAGCATGGAGCGACCACTCTCTGCTGAACATTGATGGCTCCTCCATTGAGATCATTAAGAGCACCGAATTTCCTGGTGTTCACCTGGCAGAGAATCTCACCTGGTCCCTCAACACCAGCTCCATAGCCAAGAAAGCCCAGCAGCGTCTCTATTTTCTGCGAAGGATGAGAGAAGTCCATCTCCCACCCCCCATCCTCACCACATTCTACAGACAGCATCCTGAGCAGCTGCATCACTGCCTGGTTCGGGAATTGCACCGTCTCGGATCGCAAGACCCTTCAGCGGACAGTGAGGTCAGCTGAGAAGATCGTGGTCTCTCTTCCCGCTATTACAGACATTTACACCACACGCTACACCCGCAAAGCTAACAGTATTGTGAAGGACCCCAAGCACTCCTCACACAAACTCATCTCCCTCCTGCCATATGGCAAAAGGTACCGAAGCATTCGGGCTCTCACGACCAGACTGTGCAACAGTTTCTTCCCCCAAACCATCAGACTCCTCAATAATCAGAGTCTAGACTGACATCTACATCATTTGTTATTATATTGTAATTTGTCCTCTACTGTGCCTATTGTCTTGTTTATTAATTATTGTACTGCCCTGCACGGTTTTGTGCACTTTATGTAGTCCTGTGCAGGTCTGTAGTCTAGTGCAGTTTTTATGTTGTTTTACGTAGTCTAGTGTAGCCTTGTGCTGTCTCACATAGTCTAGTGTAGTTTTGTGTTGTTTCATGTAGCACCATGGTCCTGGAGGAATGTTGTTTCATTTCTACTGTGTATTGTACCAGCAGCTTATGGTCAAAATGACAATAAACTTGACTTGACTTGAACAACACTTCCCTCAATGTTAGCAAAGCTTCACAAAAGCTTGGTGCACGCTTCTATTTGCATCAACATTGCAGAAGTGAAGAGTTGAAAGCTTCAAGGTCCTAGAAGTGAATACTAAAAAGCCTGTCGTGGTCTAACCACACAGACACAACAGCTAAGAAAGATCATCAGCACCTCTACTTCCTTAGGAGACTAAACAGATCAGGCAATACTCTCTCAAGCTTCACCAATTTTTCATCAATGCAACGTTGAACACATTCTATTCAAATACTTCATGGCTTGCTATGGCAACTGCTCTACACATGATCATAAGAAATTGTAAAGAGTTGTGGATGCAGCTCAGCACATTACAGAAACCAGCCTCCTCTCTATGGACTTTGTCTACACTTCTCACTACCTTGGTAAAGTGGCTAGCATGAATAAAGATGCCACCCCTCTGGACATCCTTCTCCTTACTCTCACTAGGCAGAAGATACAAAAGAAAGAATGAACATCTCGGCCCCTAGGCTTGAATATAGTTCTATCCCTCTGTGAAACGACTATTAAACGATTTCCCAGTATGACAACGTGGACTCAACCCCAATCTACCTCATTATGACCTTGTATCTTACTGTCTAGCTGCACCATAACACTGTAACACTGTTCTGCATTCTTGTTTTAACTTGTACTATCAAAATGCACTATCATAATGTATTGATCTGCATAAACAGTGTGCAAGTTTTTCACTATACCTCAGTATATGTAACAATAAAACAAATTACCAATTTACTCAAAGCCAACATATTTAAGAAGAATTAGTTAAATGAAGCAATTAACTGAATTTTGCCTGCCAAATAAACCCAACTACTCCGAACTAATTGACATCATCCCAACTAATGTTAATTCCTTCAGAAATATCACTGGAAAAGATGATCAGGTCATAATTGTGATGCCATTTCTGGTATATTGTATGCAAATACACAACAAATTTTCTATATCAAATGTTTCACTGGGTGTAAACAACTTTCATATAGCAAGTTTTAAGTGCTAAGAGATCAACAGCCAAGCCTCAGCTAGGCAGATTATAGTTAAAGATTAGAGTTTTAATAAGTACTTTGGAATGACCTGAACTGGTTGGTGAAAGGTCTGTTATAGAAATCTACATTGCTGCCTTTTAAAAACTTATATCAGATGGAATTTGTTCTCAAACAAATCGGAAAGAGATACAACTGAAGAGGATGCATTCTTTTCCATAACCTTACTATGACAGTATAATATTGTACATCTTTTGCACAAGTCTATAACTGCAAGTGGTCTGGGCCAATAGCCGTATTGGGATCATGTAAGATGGCAACTACATTGAAATCAGAGTCCACAGCATAAAATTAAGAGCATGGTTGCCCAACAACAGCCAATGTAAACATCGTATCAATTTCTCTAGATGCTGTCAAACATGATTAGCTTTCTGCAATGCTAGTATCAACAAAGTGGTCATCACAGCAAATCAAATGTTAAATTCACTTTATGAATGGTCATTAAATGATACTACCAAATGAATAACGTTTGACTAATGGATATATTGTTGAAACCTTCAGCTTTTTCCACAATGGATTTAAGAATCTTAACTACAGCAAAAATTATCCTTCAGTTCTAACTTCAAAGTAAATTTATTATCAAAATACATATATGTCACCATATACAACCCTGAGATTCATTTTCTTGCAGGCATTCACAGTAAATACAAAGAAACACACCCAACAAGATAGGAAAACACCAAATATGCAAGAAAACTGCAAATATAAAAAGAGAAATAATAAATAAATAAATAAATAAACAAGCAATAAATATCAAGAACAAGAGATGAAAAGTCCTTGAAAGTGAGCCCATAGGTTGTGGCAACAGTGCTGTGATTGGGTCAGTGAAGTTGAATGAAGTTACCAGCAAACTTTAAAACAATCATGCCAAAAACAACTCAAAGTCTCAAAAGCTTAATGAGAAAACTGAACTGCTGATAGTCGAAACACAAAAATAATTTTCATTTTTATGATATACATGCAAAATTTCACTTCACACAATTGTCAATTATCAATTGTCAAAAGTATTTAAAGCTTTTAATAGTTTGGAATCTTTCCCCAAACATTTTTGGTGATGATAACTCGTTACAAGTCCCCATCTTCTCCAGATTTTTAGCATAGTACTAAACAGCAGATAGTCAGAGCCTCGAGGTTTTCATCGAAATCAATCATTCTGCAAAATTTTTTGCTCCACAATTGGAAAAAGAACACATAATTTGGTGACGAAGCAAAGATGTATCTACTCAACATTGAGCAAGATGTTTCAGTCCTTTCTGCTCCTGCTCTACACAAGCTCATGTCTAGATCCACAAGGAATCAGTTGCAAAACAAATTCAGGCAAATTCATGCCCAAGAAGCTAAAGGACAACAGCTCAGCAGGAATTTTAAAGATTAAAGTACTGATTTATAAACAGAATATGGCGTTTTACCACTTTAGCCTTTTGGCTCTTAAATTTAAAAAGATTACCTCCAATATAGCTTCTGACTTTTTGTTCCATATATTTTGTAAGATACAGTAATTTTATGCCTTTGCATTGTATTGCTACTGCAAAACAACAAATTTCACATTGTGTAAGATGGTGATAATAGCCCTGATTCTGATTCTAAGTACTTCAAACTTCAGTTAATGCAAATTCTCCTGGCAAACATCCTTATGAATTGTATATTCATCCAACTCAAATCTACCAACTATTTAATCACAGTAGGATGTCATAATGAAACATAAAAATGCTTGTAAAATTATAGAAGGAACTGTAAGTAATGCAATATTTTACAATCTGATCATAAAGATGGACTCAAGCATTTTTATTTCGATTTTTTAATATATTATATGCACTCTCACCACACTTTCAGAAAGGGGAGAACAGAAAAAAAACTTAATATACCAAAAAATATTCAGTACTTCCAACAGCAGTCATTTACATATCAAAATAAAGGAGTTCAAGTTAACTCAGAATACTTGAGTAGTTAGTTTTAAATGTTAGTGGAGACATTTTCAATGAGGAATATGCAATAGCTATGTTGATATATCACCAATGCTTCATGGCTTTGACCATTACTTGTGTAAACTGCAACTTCTTTAAAAATCTCATTACTAGAAAGCACAGAAAATTGCTTACCACTTTTCTCTGATGTCCGTAAAAATATCATGTCAGCAGGAATGCGCTGATTCTGAAATGAAAGGTGATAATGGTAAATACATGAGTTCACATGTCTTCATTTCAAAATATCTAATGAAGATGTAATTTAATATATCAGAATCTACATGACAGCTAAATGACTTTCATCAGCCCAACAGGCTGGCAGAAAAATTCTCCTACCTTACTTCTTCACATTCTAATATCCTTCTATTGTTCTTGTACTTCGAGCCAGTCATTAAATGGACTGACATTTCAACCATTCCAATGACTTCCACAATATCACCGTTTGTGAATATATTCTTGAATTTGAATTGCTTATTTTATGGCACCTAGTTTTGAACTCCTCTACAATTAGAACAACATCTGACCTTTCAAACCAACATTTTATTGACATTTCACATTCTGTAATCTGTTCATTCTTTATGGCACCATAACTGATGACATCTTTAGGAAGTGTACCAACTTCTGCTCCTGACTGACAAGGTCAAGTAACTGGAGCTGGATGTACTCAGGACCATCTCGGAGGCCAAAAACATCAGGTGAGATTTTTACTGAGGTGGTCACACCCAGGGTGCAGCCTTGAAATGATTAAAAGGGTGACCAGCAGGAGAAGGAAGGAGAATAAGCAGTTAGTGCAGGATTGCCTGTGGCCATTCCCCTCAGCAATCAGTATACCTCTTTGGATACTACGAGGGGGTGGGAAGGGATGATCTATCAGGGCAGCAGCAGCCATCATGCCAGTGGCACTGTGGACAGATTTGTGGCTCAGCAGGGGAGGGTAAAGTCAGGTAGCACGATAGAGATAGGAGACTCAATAGTTACTGGATGAACAGGAGGTTCTGTGGCCACGAATAAGAAGCCAGGATGGTGCTTTGCCTCTCAGGTACTAGGATCAAGGATGGCTCAGAGAGGCTGCAGAGTTTTCTCAAGAGGGAGAATGAGCAGATGGCACCAACGACATAGGTAGAAAGGGAGCGGAGGTCCTGTGCAGTGAACATAGGGAGTTAGGAAAGAGGCTGAAGAGCAGGACCTTGAAGGTAGTAATCTCTGGATTACTCCCAGTGCCACATATTAGTCAGGGCAGAAATAGGTGATAGTGCAGATGAATGAGTGGCTGAGGAACCGGTATGGGGGTGGAGTTTCAGGTTCTTAGGTAATTGGAATCTTTTCTGGGGCAGGGATGACCAGAACAAGAGGGGCAGGTTGCACCTAAACGGGAAGGGAACCAACATCCTGACCCGGAAGTTCACTGGTGCTACTCACAAGAGTTTAAACTAGTTTTGCAAAGGGAGTGGGAACCAGAGCACCAACTGAGGAAGTGGAGGGATGGAGAGGAAGGCAGATGTCAGAGCCAGTAAAAGTTGGCAAGAGCAAAGTAATATGATGGGATGGACAGTTTGAAGTGTGTGTATTTTAATGCTAGAAGTATTCTTCTTCTTCGGTTGTCCATCGAAATCCGATGACGGCGTCCACTCCTTTATCGGTGAAATCTTTGACGACTATACAGTCAGCTAGAACTATTATGTTACCCATAATAACACCTTTACCAGGTGTTGAACTTCGAGCATGGATCAGTACATTGAACTATGATATTGTGGCCATTACAAATACTTAGGTGAGAGGGAGACAGGAATGGATGCTTAATGTTCCAGAGTTTCAATGTTCCAGAAAAGATAGTGGGGGAGCTGCACTACTAATCAAGCACAATATCGCATCTGCACTCAGAGGGAAAATAATGGAGTTCTTATCCACTGTCTATATGGGCAGAAATAAAAAAAAAGGGTGCAATCACTCTGATGGGATTGTACTATAGACTCTCCAGTAGCCACCGGGACATTCAGGAGCAGGTATGCGGGGAGATTAAGGAAAGGTGTAAAAACAATAGGGTTTTGTCATGGGGGACTTCGATTTCCCCAACATAAAAATGTGACCTACCTTCTGAGTGCAAGAGGTTTAGTTGGGGCGGAATTTGTTAGATGCATCCAAAAAGTGTTCTTTTGTAAATAATCCAACAAGAGGAGGTGCTGTACTGGACCTCATGTTCAGTACTGAGCCTGGACAGGTGACTGACCTTTTTAGTGGATGAACAGTTAGAGAACAGTGACCACAAGTATTCAAGTTTTACGTTATACCTTGTGGAAAAAATATTAAATTGGAGCAGGGAGAGTTACTAGGGAAATGCCATTTGTGGGCAAGTCCAAATCTGACATGTGGAGGGTATTTAAGACCAACTGCACAGAACACAAGCTGAGAAAGCTAGAATCAAACAGAGCTCTTGAGGATTATAAAGAAGCCAGAAAAGAACTCAAGAGAATTAGGAAAGCCAAGAGGGGCTATGAAATATCCTTGCAAGTAGGATTAAAAGGAAACGCAAGACATTTTCATACAGATGTCCCCCGCTTTTCGAACATTCGCTTTACGAAACCTCACCGTTACGAAAGACCTACATTAGTTCCCTGTTTTCGCTAACAGAAAGTGTTTTCACTGTTACGAAAAAAGCAGCACACGATAAAAAACATCATGTGCCCCGAGGAGCCGCTCTCCCCTGGATTCAGAACGGCATTCTCACCGGCATTGCTTAACCATGTGCCTGTGAGCAGCCGTTTGCAAGATGATTTCAATGGTATCGGAAAAGCCTAAAAGAGCTCGTAAGGGTGTTACACTTAGCATAAAACTAGACAGAATTAAGCATTTTGATCGTGGTGTACAAAGTAAGGACTAAGTGAGTTTGGCATGTGGAAGCTGACGAAGATGATGTTGAAGAGGTTTTGGCATCCCATGAACAAGAACTGATATATGAAGAGCTGATGCAATTGGAAGATGAAAGGATAACAATCAAAACCGAATGAGTAATGATAAAGTATGAATTTAATTTTGAAAGGGTACATCAGTTTAGGGGATATTTGCAGATGGTTTGAGTGCTTACAAAGAACTGTATGATAGAAAAATGCGCAAGTCTCAGCAGTCAAGCAAGCCTTCCACATCAGCCACAGCAGACGACAACCCTCGACCTTCGACATCGAGGCGGGCAGTCATAGAAGAAGATGAGCTGCCTGCTCTAATAGAAACAGACGACGAAATGACACCCCAGTGTCCCACCACCCCAATACCCAGGTCACAGACAGATACCGATTCGCAGAGAATGCAGCAGTAGCCAGGAGACACACAGTGCATCTCTAAAAAAAAAGCCGAAATAAACATGCTAATTAATTAGGTGCCGCCCGACACGTAATTGTCAGCCCAGATCAGAGGCGATGCAATCGGCACTGATCCGGGCCGACAATTACGTGCTGGGCGGCCCCTAATTAATTAGCATGTTAATTTCGGCTTTTTTCTTAAAGATGTGCTGTGTGCCTCCCGGCTACCGCTGGACCCCTGCACGCTTCGCAGATCGGTATCGGTTCGCTGCCCGGAGGGTGGGGACCACTGCACCACCCAAACTCCGATGACTCAGTCTAACACACCATCATCTGTGTGCTCCATGCTTTCCCAATTCCGGTAAGTGATACTACACTGTACATATATATTTTCTACTTTATATCAGCTGTGTATTTTTACATGTTATTTGGTATGATTTGGCAGCTTCATAGCTTAAAGGTTACTGGAGAGTGCTTGCGCCGTGTTTTGCCGAGAGCGCTTGCGTGAGATTTTCACTACAGAGAACAGTTCAGGCAATGATTGTGGAAAAGTATTTCTACTTTATATAAGCTGTGTATTTATCATGATATTCCTGCTTTTACTATATGTTACTGTTATTTTAGGTTTTATGTGTTATTTGGCATGATTTGGTAGGTTATTTTTGGGTCTGAAAACGCTCACAAAATTTTCCCATATAAATAAATGGTAATTGCTTCTTCGCTTTACAACATTCCGGCTTACGAACCATTTCATAGGAACGCTCTACCTTCGGATGGCAGGAGAAACCTGTACATACCTCAAGAGCAAGAGGATAACTAGGGAGAGGGTAGGACCACTCAAGGACAAACCAGGGGACATTTGCTTGGATGCAGAGGATGTGGGTGAGGCCCTTAATGAGTGCTTTACATCAATATTTACTAAGAAGGAAATAGAGGGTAAGGAAATCAGTGCTGAGCATACTTCTGGTAAGGTGGCAGCATGTTCAGACCCAGTAGCCTCTCCGGGGCCAAACAAATGTGTCTTTGGCTTTTTTTATAATCGCACAACAATGATGGACATTAAGAACTTTAAGTACTGCACATCTATCCCCATCAGCAAGCGGCTCATTGAAGGTGGACCTGAAGGAGCTGCACTTATTTCTTCAGGGGTTTGAACGGGGCATGACTGCACAAGCACATGGAGGTCGGCCAGTGAGAACAGCGGGAAGAGTTTAAAAGGAAGACAGATTTACAGAGCGGGTGTCAGAGGAGCGGGCGTCAGAGGAGCGGGCGACGGAGTAGTGGGAGACAGAGTAGGAAGGCTTTGGCTCAACAGGGCTTAAGCAATCAGAGGTTGAGGCCAGGTAGGTTATCTGTTTAAAACAAAGACAGAAAGTACGTGTGTGAGGCCAGTTTGCTGTGCTCGGTGTCAGATGTGTGAAGTCCTGGAGACTCCCAGCCTCCTGGACAACCACATCTGCACCAGGTATGTTGAGCTGCAGCTCCTTTGGGACCTGGTTACGGAACTGGAGTTGCAGCTCGATGACTTTCATCTGGTCAGGGAGAGTGAGGAGGTGATAGAGAGGAGCTATAGGCAGGTAGTCACTCTGGGGCCTGGGGAGACAGATAAGTGGGTAACAGTCAGGAGAGGGAAGGGGAAGCGTCAGGTACTAGAGAGTACCCCAGTGGCTGTCCGCCTTAACAATAAGTACTCCTGCTTGAGTACTGATTGGGGGGGGTACGGCCTAGCTGGGGAAAGTGACAGTGGTGGTGCCTCTGGCACAGAGTCTGGCCCTGTGGCTCAGAAGGGTAGGGAAAGGAAGAAGATGGCAGCAGTGATAGGGGACTCTATAGTTAGGGGGCAGATAGGCGATTCTGTTGACGCAAGAAAGAAATGCAGATGGCAGTTTGCCTCCCAGGTGCCAGGGTCCGGGATGTTTCTGATCGCGTCCACAATATCTTGAAGTAGGAAGGAGAACAGCCAGAGGTGTGGTACATATTGGTACCAACTACATAGGTAGGAAAAGGGAGGAGGTCCTGAAAACAGACTACAGGGACTTTGGAAAGAAGTTGAGAAGCAAGACCTCAAAGGTAGTAATCTTGGGATTACTGCCTGTGCCACGTGACAGTGAGTATAGGAATAGAGTAAGGTGGAGGATAAATGTGTGGCTGAGGGATTGAAGCAGGGGGCAGGGATTCAGATTTCTGGATCATTGGGACCTCTTCTGGGGAAGGTGTGACCTGTGCAAAAAAGAAGGGTAGCACTTGAATCCAAGGGGAACCAATATCCTGGTGGGACAGTTTGCTAAGGCTACTGGGGAGAGCTTAAACTAGAATTGCTGGGGGGGGTGGGAACCGAACTGCAGTGACGGAGGGGGGGTGGGAACCAAACTGAAGTGACGGAGGAAAGGGAGGTTCGCTCACAAGTGTAGAAAGCTTGGAGACAGTGCGAAAGGGAGAATAGGCCAATAGGCGCTCAGACCGCTGGTTTGAGATGTGTCTATTTTAATACCAGGAGTATTATGAATAAGGCGGATGAGCTTAGAGCTATGATGTTGTGGCCATTACAGAGACTTGGATGGTGCAGGGGCAGAAATGGCTACTTCAAGTGCCAGGCTTTAGATGTTTCAGGAAGGTTAGGGAGGTAGGCAAAAGAGCTGGGGGTGTGGCACTGTTGATCAGAGATAGTGTCACAGCTGCAGAAAAGGAGGAAGTCATGGAGGGGTTGTCTATGGGGTCTCTGTGGGAGAAAGTTTGGAATAGAAAGGAGTCAATAACTCTGCTGGGTGTTTTTTTTATCGACCGCCCAATAGTAATGGATATCCAGAAGCAGACAGGGATACAGATTCTGAAAAGGAATAATAATAACAGGGTCATTGCAGTGGGAGATAGTAATTTCCCAAATATTGAGTGGCATCTCCCTAGAGTGAGGGGTTTAGATGGGGTAGAGTTTGTTAGGGGTGTTCAGGAAGGTTTCTTGACACAATATGTAGATAAGTTTACAAGAGGAGAGGCTGCACTTGATCTGATATTGGGAAATGAACCTGGTCAGGTGTCAGGTCTCTCAGTGGGAGAGCATTTTGAAGATAGTGATCACAATTCTATCTCCTTTACCATAACATTGCAGAGGGATAGGAACAGACAAGTTAGGAAAACGTTTAATTGAAGTAAGGGGAAATATGAAGCTATCAGGCAGGAACTTGGAAGCATAAATTGGAAACAGATGTTCTTAGGGAAACATACGGAAGAAATGTGGCAAATGTTCTGGGGATATTTGCGTGGGGTTCTGAATAGGTACATTCCAATGAGAAATTGAAATGATGGTAGGGTACAAGATCTGTGATGCACAAAGGCTGTTATAAATCTAGTCAAGAAGAAAAGAAGAGCTTATGAAAGGTTCCAAAAACCAGGTAATGACAGGAGTCTAGAAGATTATAAGGCCAGCAGGAAGGAGCTTAAGAAGGAAATTAGGAGAGCAAGAAGGGGCCATGAGAAGGCCTTGGCAGACAGGACTAAGGAAAACCCCAAGGCATTCTACAAGTATGTGAAGAGCAAGAGGATAAGATATGAGAGAATAGGAACAATCAAGTGTGACAGTGGAAAAGTGTGTATGGAACCGAAGGAAACAGCGAAGGTACTTAATGAATACTTTGCTTCAGTATTCACTAGGGAAAAAGATCTTGGTGATTGTAGCGATGACTTGCAGTGGACTGAAAAGCTTGAACATGTAGATATTAAGTAAGGGGAAGTGTGGGAGCTTTTGGAAAGGAACAAGTTGGATAAGTCACCGGGACCGAACAGGATGTACCCCAGGCTACTGTGGGAAGCGAGGTGGGAGATTGCTGAGCCGCTGGCAATGATCTTTGCATCATCAATGGGGATGGGAGAGGTTCTGGAGGATTGGAGGGTTGCGGATATTGTTCCCTTCTTCAAGAAAGGAAGTAGGAATAGCCCAGGAAATGAAAGGCCAGTGAGTCTTCCTTCAGTGGTTGGTAAGTTGATGGAGAAGATCCTGAGAAGTAGGATTTATGAACATTTGGCATAATATGATTTTAGGAATAGTCAGCATGGCTTTTGTCAAAGACAGGTCATGCCTTACGAGCCTGATTGGACTTTTTGAGGATGTGACAAAACACCTTGATGAAGGTAGAGCAGTAGATGTAGTGTATATGGATTTTAGCAAGGCATTTAATAAGGTACCCCATGCAAGGCTTATTGAGAAAGTAAGGAGGCACAGGATCTAAGGGGACATTGTTTTGTGGATCCAGTACTGGTTTCCCCACAGAAGGCAAAGAGTGGTTGTCGACAGTATGGAGGCCAGTGACCAGTGGTGTGCCTCAGGGATCTGTTCTGGGACCCCTACTCTTTGTGATTTTTATAAATGACCTAGATGAGGAAGTGGAGGGATGGGTTAGTAAATCTGCTGATGACACAAAGGTTGGGGGGTGTTGTGGATAGTGTGGAGGGCTGTCAGAGGTTACAGCGGGACATTGATAGGATGCAAAACTGGGCTGAGAAGTGGCAGATGGAGTTCAACCCAGATAAGTGTGAGGTAGTTCATTTTGGTAGGTCAAATATGATGGCAGAATACAGCATTAATGGTAAGACTCTTGGCAGTGCGGAGGATCAGAGGGATCTTGGGGTCCAAGTCCATAGGACACTCAAAGCTGCTACACAGGTTGACTCTGTGGTTAAGAAGGCATATGATGCATTGAGCTTCATCAATCGTGGGATTGAGTTCAAGAGTCAAG
The DNA here is from genome assembly GCF_963921235.1 of Mobula hypostoma. Lineage (NCBI taxonomy): Eukaryota > Metazoa > Chordata > Chondrichthyes > Myliobatiformes > Myliobatidae > Mobula > Mobula hypostoma. Next base: position 130,978,464 of record NC_086097.1, read on the forward strand.
AGATAATGTTGCAGCTATATAGGACCCTGGTCAGACCCCACTTGGAGTACTGCGCTCAGTTCTGGTCGCCTCACTGCAGGAAGGACTTAGAAACCATAGAAAGAGTGCAGAGGAGATTTACAAGGATGTTGCCTGGATTGGGGAGCATGCCTTATGAGAATAGGTTGAGTGAACTCGGCCTTTTCTCCTTGGAGCAATGGAAGATGAGAGGTCACCTAATAGAGATAAACAAGATGATGAGAGGCATTGATCGTGTGGATAGTCAGAGGCTTTTCCACAGGGCTGAAATGGCTAGCACAAGAGGGCGTAGTTTTAAGGTGCTTGGAAGTAGGTACAGTGGAGATGTCGGGATAAGTTTTTTTTTAAACACAGAGTGGTGAGTGCGTGGAATGGGCTGCCGGCAGTGGGGGTGGAGGCGGAAACGATATGGTCTTTTCAGAGACTCCTGGATAGCTACATGTAGCTTAGAAAAATAGAAGGCTATGGCTTAAAGCCTAGGTAGTTCTAAGCTTTGTGGGCCGAAGGGCCTGTATTGTGCTGTAGGTTTTCTATGTTTCTATGTTACTGCGCATTACGGAAAGACATCGGATTTGGTGCATTAAGACGGTGTGCAGTCTAACAGTGAGTGTGTATCTTTGACCCTTCTCTTGCGATCCCAAGACCATACTGCACATTGATAATGTAAAATGCTGCACATCCATTCCCCTTATTTTGTTGGAAAAACAGACGGCAGGGGAGCTGTGTCATCTTGGTTGTAGCGAGGATGAGACCTCAAGATGCAGGCTTCCTCTGCAGGAGTCCAGGAGGGGAGATGCCAAAGGCAGTATAGTGCAGCACCATGGTGGGTTGCGAACTAGCTCCTACCGTTGATGATGTCCTCCAGTGTTTGCTTGATGGGGAGGCAAGTTGGATTGCATGCATACAATCGTTAGCGGGCTGCTGAAAACTGCTTGTTCTTCCCAATAGCAACCATGCACCATCAATTTACAGGACATGCCACTCAGTGATTTCGGCTATATACTTATTTTTGTGTGGCTGTATGTTTACTGCTATCTTATAAGTGCTCTATGCAGCTTTTGCTATGTGTGACTGTTGGTACTATGTTTTGCACCTTGGCCCAGGAGGAATGCCATTTTGTTTGGCTGTATTCATGGATGGTTGAATAATAATTAAAGTTGAACTTTGAAATGGAAGGGAATTTTGAGGTAAAGTAGGAGGTAGTGTTAAGTCTCTTAAAGAGCATTAAGGTGGATAAGACCCAAGGCCTGATGGGATATACCCCAGTTTATCAAGGAAAACAAGAGAAGAGGTTACTGATCTCTTGACAATATTTTCATGTCCTGTCTAACCACATGCACAGACCTAGAAGACTGTTAAGTAGCTAATGTTGATCCACCATTCAAGTAAGGAACAAGGGATAATCCTGGAAACTACAGATCAGCGAGTCTCGTGTCAGTGGCAGGGAAGTTGCTGAAGAGAATTCTTAGGGATAGGATTTATGAACATTTGGAATACCATGGCCTTATTAGGGAGAGCCAGCATGGCTTTGTGCAGGGCAAGTCATGTCTTACTAATTTGATTAAGAATTGCAAATGACAGAAATCCAAAATAAGAATATGGAAAATACTCCAGTCAGGTTGCATTTGACTGAGGGTCTTCAGTCTGCATATTTCTCTTCCCACAAATGTGGTCTGGCCTGCTGAATATTTTCAGCAATTTTCTGTTTTTACTATATGAAAAGACTCAAGTTTAGTGAAAAATGGTGAAGAAAATTGGAAGGTGAAGAGAATTTAGAGAACATTTTGACATTCCTTCTCATCTGCAGCACTTGATACAGGAGAATATACAAACGTTTGTAAAATACAACATGCTAATACTGTAAATACACTGTTCCTCCAACCTATGAATTCATGCTACATAGTTCAGCAATTTAAGAAGATCCCAGTTATGCTGCTTGGAAACTAAGCATTTATCCACATGACCCTTTCTATACCAGATAGATCATACATTTTCTCCTACCAAACTGGCAAAGATCCAACTAACAGCTCTCAGGTTACTGGTATCATCCGAACAAACTTGCAATGGAATATTGTCAACAAGTGGATGAAACCCAAGTAAAAATCATGCACCTCAGCTGTCAAAGAGCAGAAGATTGAATGGCAGCTGCAGAGCTGGTTTTACTATGGAAAATTATTCATTACCCGTGTCTATATATGCACATGCAATATTTATTCACAGGTTATTCCATACTTTCCTTACAACTAACACGATTCCTCTTACTGATTAAACACATACAATTTAAAGTCAACATTTCTTAAAAGAACTTGCTCATTTTTATATGCTACAAATTTATTGTCCAGTATTCATTAAATTTATAGTTAATGAAATGATTTAATCAATAAGCTTCTAATTTTCCTATATAGCTTATGTTACGTACCCCGTAACTGGGTTGCCAAACCAGCAGAAATGGATCACTCAGTTGGAGTCTGGAGTACTAGAACTAAGAAAGTTTTATTACAGAAACAAGCAACACAGTAATCGAAAGGATAATAAATGCAACAGTTCAGTGATGATAAACACACATGTGCACAGAATTAAGATAACAGCATCAATCAAGCTCTATCGTTGTCTAGGGGTAAATGACCAATTTCAAAATGACTCAAAGTTCAGTCCAGTTTGTAGTTCAGTTCGCAGTAATCGTTGCCATGGCGATGGACAAGGTGGGGGAAGAGAGACATAGAATAGGAACAACTCATCATTCAGCACAGCTTCACTCACAGACCAGCGGGATGGCTCACAAACAGCATTTGGGCGGGTCCTTGGTGATGTCACCTGAGGTCACCGACTGTGACCCCTCCTCCAGATGCGGTCGATCCTCTGCAGTGAACCCGGCACCCAGGCAAGGGCGGACACACACCGGGTTCCCGCTGATCGTACCTTTCCACCCTGTGCGTTGTCCGATTCTTCTCACCACTCGTGAGAGGCGCACCGCTTCCAGGGTCTCGTTACCTCGGGTGGCGTGTGTGTCTGTCTTAGCGAACCTGTCCCTTTTTATCCCCCTGCTGGGGTATCGCCTGTCCATCACTTCAAACAGTTCAGGGCTCAAAGGGGGGAGCCGCTCCAGACAGCTCTTCCTCCCACATCCCTTCATTACACATCTCCAGACGCTGCTCCATTGTTCCTTATCTCTCCTTCCCCTGAGGGCAGGTGGCAGACCAACTGCTGATGCCACTGATGCTAGCCCAGGCCAGCAAACATCTTAATTTTATGTGTATTCTCGTAACAGTTCATATTACAAGGCAGAGCAAATTTTGAAAATACAGCATTAATATGTTGCTTTTTATATCCTCATGTATCAAATGCTGCAGATGAGGATAAATGGCAAGCTTTGAAAAGTCAGTCTAAATTGTAAAGTTATTATCATGCCTGAATTACCAAACAGGCCAAGTTGCAGGTGCGCTCAAGGATCACTACGTAAAGAATTTCCCAGCTTTGCAGACTTATAGTAACCTGCAGCTGTTTGATACCCGAGATATATAATCTCATCTTGTACCTCCTCATTTTAAGACCTTCCTTCAAACAGTTCTTAATTCGAAAAATTTAACGCTCATTTTTGTCTGATTAATCAGGAGGGCTAAAAAGAAGACATGAGGTTGCCTTGGCAGTCAAAGTGAAGGATAATCCAAAGAGCTCTTACAAATATATTAAGAGCAAAAGGATTATAAGGGATAAAATTGGTCCTCTTGAAGATCAGAGTGGTCGGCTTTGTGCAGAACCAAAGGAAATGGGGGAGATCTTAAATAGGTTTTTTGCGTCTGTATTTACTAAGGAAGCTGGCATAAAATCTATGGAATTGAGGGAATCAAGTAGTGAGACCATGGAAACTGTACAGATTGAAAAGGAGGAGGTGCTTGCTGTCTTGAGGAAAATTAAACTGGATAAATCCCCGGGACCTGACAGAGTGTTCCCTCGGACCTTGAAGGAGACTAGTGTTGAAATTGCGGGGGCCCTGGCAGAAATATTTAAAACGTCGCTGCCTACGGGTGAAGTGCCGGAGGATTGGAGAGTGGCTCATGTTGTTCCATTGTTTAAAAAAGGATCGAAAAGTAATCCGGGAAATTATAGGCCGGTGAGTTTAACGTCAGTAGTGGGTAAGTTATTGGAGGGAATACTGAGATACAGAATCTACAAGCATTTGGATAGACAGGGGCTTATTAGGGAGAGTCAACATGGCTTTGTGCGTGGTAGGTCATGTTTGACCAATCTGTTGGAGTTTTTCGAGGAGGTTACCAGCAAAGTGGATGAAGAGAAGGCAGTGGATATTGTCTACATGGACTTCCGTAAGGCCTTTGACAAGGTCCCACATGGGAGGTTAGTTAGGAAAATTCAGTCGCTAGGTATACATGGAGAGGTGGTAAATTGGATTAGACATTGGCTCAATGGAAGAAGCCAGAGAGTGGTGGTAGAGAATTGCTTCTCTGAGTGGAGGCCTGTGACTAGTGGTGTGCCACAGGGATCAGTGCTGGGTCCATTGTTATTTGTCATCTATATCAATGATCTGGATGATAATGTGGTAAATTGGATCAGCAAGTTTGCAGATGATACAAAGATTGGAGGTGTAGTAGACAGTGAGGAAGGTTTTCGGAGCCTGCAGAGGGACTTGGACCATCTGGAAAAATGGGCTGAAAAATGGCAGATGGAGTTTAATACTGACAAGTGTGAGGTATTGCACGTTGGAAGGACAAACCAATGTAGAACATACAGGGTTAATGGTAAGGCACTGAGGAGTGCAGTGGAACAGAGGGATCTGGGAATACAGATACAAAATTCCCTAAAAGTGTCGTCACAGGTAGATAGGGTCGTAAAGAGAGCTTTTGGTACATTGGCCTTTATTAATCAAAGTATTGAGTATAACAGCTGGAATGTTATGATGAGGCATTGGTGAGGCCGAATCTGGAGTATTGTGCTCAGTTTTGGTCACCAAATTACAGGAAGGATATAAATAAGGTTGAAAGAGTGCAGAGAAGGTTTACAAGGATGTTGCCGGGACTTGAGAAACTCAGTTACAGAGAAAGGTTGAATAGGTTAGGACTTTATTCCCTGGAGCGTAGAAGAATGAGGGGAGATTTGATAGAGGTATATAAAATTATGGTGGGTATAGATAGAGTGAATGCAAGCAGGCTTTTTCCACTGAGGCAAGGGGAGAAAAAAACCAGAGGACATGGGTTAAGGGTGAAGGGGGAAAAGTTTAAAGGGAACATGGGGGGGGCTTCTTCACACAGAGAGTGGTGGAAGTATGGAATGAGCTGCCAGACGAGGTGGTAAATGCGGGTTCTTTTTTAACATTTAAGAATAAATTGGACAGATACATGGATGGGAGGTGTATGGAGGGATATGGTACGTGTGCAGGTCAGTGGGACTAGGCAGAAAATGGTTCGGCACAGCCAAGAAGGGCCAAAAGGCCTGTTTCTGTGCTGTAGTTTCTATGGTTCTATGGTTCTAATCTACTGTTAAATGTCACAAATTATTTTCACACATCACACAGCACCTTGTACTTCAAAAGGTTAGTTTGTTGCTGTAGAAATAATGTATGTACAGTGTAGCATCACTTACAGGAATCGGGAAGACAGTGCAGAGCACACTGATGATGGTGTGTTAGGCTGAGTCGTCGGAAGCTGGGGTGGTGCAGTGGCCCCCCACCCTCCGGGCCACAGACCAATACCGATCTGCGAAGCATGCAGGGGTACAGCGGTGGCCGGAAGGCACACAGCACATCTTTAAGAAAAAGGCTGAAATAAACATGCTAATTAATTTGGTGCCGCCGTGAATCGGTATCTGTCGGCGGCCTGTGGGTTGGGGTGGTGGGACACTGGGGTGTCATCTCATCGTCGTCTGTTTCCACTAGGGCAGGCAGCTCATCTTCTCCTATGACTGCCCGCCTCGATGTCGAAGGTCGAGGTTCGTTGTCTGCTGTGGCTGATGTGGAAGGCTTGAGAAATGACAGTATGCTTGACTGCTGAGCCACGCGCATTTTTAGCTCATACAGTTCTTTGTAAGCACTCAAACCATCCTGCAAATATGCCCTAAACTGACGTACCCTTTCAAAATTAAAGTCGTACTTTATCATTGCAGCGAAAATCTCACGCAGTTGCTTCACTTTCTGCATTCGGTTTCGATTGTTATCCTTTCCTCTTCCAATTGCATCAGCTCTTCATCTATCACTTCTGGTCATGGGATGCCAAAACCTCTTCAACATCATCTTCGTCAACTTCCACAAGCCAAACTCACTTTGTCCTTACTTCGTTCACCACGATCGAAACGCTTAATTATGTCTAGTTTTACGCTAAGTATAACACCCTTACGAGCTCTTTTAGGCTTTTCCAATACCTTAGAACTCATCTTGCTAACGGCTGCTCACAGGCACATGTTTAAGCAATGCCGGCAAGAATGCCGTTCCAAATCCAGGGGAGAAGCTTGGCTGCTCGGGGGGCGCGCTGCCTTTTTTCGTAACAGTGAAAAAACCTTCTGTTAGTGAAAACAGGGAACTAATGTAGGTCTTTCATAACAGTGAGGTTTCGTAAAGCGAACGTTCGAAAAGCAAGGGACACCTGTAAAACCCATCACTGGAAAAAATGCAGCAACGTATGGAGTATTTTGATATGTATCCTTTTGCCCCCAAATTTTTAATTTACATCTTTAGTTTGTGCACTTCTTTCATGCAAAGTTATTTTTAATAACTTTGGCATGCTTGCCTCCTTTGTATTTACCACACTGCCTTTTTATTACAACCTCATGTACACTTCCGTACATTATGAAAATTTCATTACCATGCCAAGTAGTAAAATACACCAATAACTTTATGCAACATCACAGCAGAAGTATCTGATTCTCCTCCATTCTTGAGGATAAAGATGACTGTCATTTGCCTCCATGACAGTTTAACACATTCAAAGACAAATATAAAAAGGTATGGATATTACTGAACATAGGGGACTCCTCTGATCATACCACTGATACTTTCCAATCACCTGTAGCAGATGTAGCATTGATGGAATTACCAATGTACTTTTAGATGCAATTATAAACAATTTTTACAAAAAGTCTTTCTCTCTTTTTCGTATTAGTCAATTGTATTTAATAGTGAACAGTGCTGCAGGAAGCATAATAAGGCTTTAGTAAAACAATAGTAATTACTTATTAATATGCAAGTCATTGCAGTAAATGCATAAATACACACCTTCTCAACTATGATCAGATCTCCCACCTGGATGTCAGAGCTCTTCACCTGCACTTTACCTGTATATAAAATCAAGTAGTATTTAATCACATTTATTGAACCAACATAAAACATTTTATACAATTAAGATGCAGCTTTAATTTTGGTCTGATTATCTGTAAAACATACAAGGTTCTGTTCTCAGACACCTTGTTTTTGAAGGTTTTGTTGTATATACCTTTGAACTGAGCAAGAAGTATCATCTTATTGTAAGATACAAGATCCTGTGAGGAAATGACGGTAAATATCAAGGGTCAGAGTAACAAGATAGTGATGAGAGCACTCACTTAAAATGGAGATGTTTGGGACTTTTGGCAGGTGGTGAATCCCAGGATTTCACCATCCTGAAATATTTTTTTTAAAGTACATACATCTTTGTAAGATAAGGGAATTGCGAGCTTATGGAGAGCTGGCCAGCACAGGAAATGAGACAAACACTGGGGCAGATCAGTCATTAACATATTGAGACACATAACAGGTTTGTGGACTGAGTACCCTATTCCTACTTCAATTATGTTCTAATGTTAATGTTATCAATGATTACTAAGGACAATGCTTCCAATTAAGAGGACAACGTATTCATATCAAAGTAAACCAATTTCTATTGACGATCATGACAGTTTGAAAACTTCAGTTGATCAATATCATGCATAAATGTTTTAAAAAGTTATTTGAGTTGTTTTCAGAATATAGCAGCAGTTCAACAGTTAATTAATTAAAGAACACGTCTGAGAATAATATAAATTGCACAATACCTCCTAACCTTTTTTAACATTTTAAACTGAATAGAACATCTTAATCACTTCATAATTTATAGAAACCAGATTACAAATGGTGATGTACATACATCATGTATACCTAATGTAAATGGTAGAAACTTTATAACCATATTAAATTTCTGTTCATTCAATAGCTGTTCATTAAGATTTATCTTGTCCTTCTGCATGCCAGAACAGACTGATTGTGTGCAAATTTCATTAAATCTGCTTGGAATATATATGTTTATGAGTAGAAATTCATCCTGTTTACTGTTCTGTGGTTATTTTAATAGCTTCCTAAGGTTTATTTTTCAATTCACTAAACCATGCATCTAATCCTGTAGGTCTAACTGCAATTATAAAACTGGGCACAAGGCCACAGGAAACTAATGGGAAACTGCATGGATAAAACTCTTGCTCCTTAGGTCATATCAGATATAGCCATTTAATACCCATTTATGGAATTCAGGAAGTAATTCCCACAGAAACTACTACTTTCCATTTCTTGTTACAGATTTCACACTAGTCCTCTGCAATTTAGATTTCACCGCAGAATTTTTAAACTGCAAATTACTACACAAGAACAAATTCAATTTTCTGGTTTTAAATACCCAAGTGCATTAACCTTCATGTCTGCAAAGAAGTCACGTCAAGGTCTTGACTCTTTGAACCACACTTATTTTAAATTGGTCATAAATCTTGATACCTTCAAGAAAATAATTAGACTTTCAGAACAGTTTTATCATATCAATTCCAACACACAATAAGATGAGGTATCTGCACTATTTCACTGCTCTTTTTTTTTCATTTTAATTGCTTACCTGCCCTCTTTATTAATTCCTTTAGTCAAACCTTTTAATGCCTTATTTACCAATTAAACAAGGGAAAATGCAATCGCAAGGCATATTTTTAGTTATGTCACCTTTGCAATAAATTGTAGTTTAATTCAAAGGTGAAAGGTATTTCCAAACAAGTAAACATTATGCCAGATCAAATTTATATCCAACTTTGAAGAATCAAAATTCATTGGAGCACAAAATAATTCATTTTGATTCCGCAGAACATCAACAGGAAAAGCGTAATAACACCATTCAGCAAGTGAAAACCAAAGATACCACAGTAAATAATGCCTTTCTGAAATATCTCAGTAAACTTGGCACATTAACTGTAATTCTAATGCTATGCACTGGATTAATTTCAGCTATCATTTTTACTGTGGCAAAAACATTTTCCTTCATTATCTGCTGAGTTTTCTCTTGTACAGATGTTATTATTTCAGAGAAAAGGGGAAATACCTCAAAGTGGCAGTATGTTAACAAAAAAAAATGATTAACAAGGCGAAACCTAACCAAAATTGGAAACTACTTGCTCAACCACTTAAATTTTATTCCTGAATTCTTGGTGGAGTTTTCTAACCTCGTATGGTAAGCTTGCTGTACATCTGTGAATTCATCTCCTCATCCCGTTGATAGCGATGGAATTCATCTAATGCTTCTCGAACCATTGTCACTGCCATCACAAAACCCTCAAAAACAATAGAAATTGATTAAAATCAAGTTATTAATGTTTAAGATGTGAACTGGCAACATATTTCAGTCACAAAACAATTGAAAAATTCTGATTCCAGCTGAAAAATTATTTGATCTTTTTTGTGTTTTCTCAAATCATAAAGAGATTCACCAAAAGAGAATAACTTATCAGCATGACAAGTGTTTATTGCTTAAAATTTGCATAAGTCCAACTCTTTACCAAAATAGTTAATTTACATTCTGTCTCACACTGAAATAGTTATTTTTCTGATTCTTGGGTATACAGGTACAGATAGAAATATTTTTGCCCCAGCTATCGGGGCTCAATGACCATTGAGTAAACTAGTGAGAGCTATATGTTTTAGGTGACAGCCTGAAATAATAGCCAGACCAAAATTTAAACAGTAGCTTCAAGCTCAAACCAGAACCCATAAGGAAAATTGTTACAAAACATTTTATTCAACCACTCTTAATTTCACCTAATGTCACCAAGTAGATCACTTAGGAAATAGCATGGAACAGCAGTATGTAAAATATGCCCTCACCCTTAGTGGGGAAGTGTCTGGATAGTTGCTTCAGGATGCTGGGAATTTTCAAAGCCAGTATCTGGATCATTCAGTGAAGTTTACAAAATTTATCGTACAATCAATCTAAGAATGGTTTTGGCCGCTGCAAGCATTTTAGTACACAAGTTGTAGAACTTTATGAAAAGGGAGGTTGCTGGTGGACTGTCACACAAGGAGAATGATACAAGTAAGATAGCATTGTAATTTTGCTCAGAAACTATTAATTCAAAGGTGTACACCACCAGCCCAAAGATCCCAACTGCAGTAGGGTAATTTAAGTAAATGTCCAACAAGCTCATTATGTTCTTGACCAGGAAATTTTACCTACTCTTGTCTACGTATTTCCAAGCTCACTGAAATATGGTTGGTTCTTAACCACCTTCTGAAACTGGATCTAATTTGAAGGGCAATTAGATAGCAAATGCTGACACAGCAAAACCAACTGCATCCAGCGAATAACTAGCATCACGACCTTAAGTCTTCTGAATTTAAACATCACACATAACTGTGAGTTGTGAAATAAAAATCAAAACGCTGGAAATTCTCAGCAGATCGAACAGCCTTTGCAGAGAGTTATTATTGACACTTTACCCCTATCCACAAATGCTGCAATACAGGGAGCATTTACAAATACATTGCTTTCATTTTGAATTTCATTCCGGTTTAAACTGGCGCTGGTGAAACACAGCGACAACTTGCTGGCAGCAAACAAAACTACCTACTTTATTAATTACACTTTTTCCTGGTAAATGCTCACCACAATCAATAGGCTGTAGCTTCACTTTCAGAGTTGAGCTTTTGAACCACCTGTGTGACCTGGCATTTTTGCGGCATGAACTGAAGTCTCAGAAGTGCAAGACTATTGTGGCATGGTGTATACACACCAAGTTAGGGGGTAGGGCCAGGGCCCAGGCCTGAAAGCAGGGAATAAACTAATGCTTGGCTATCGCTGAAGGGGACTTGGAGCCAATTTGAAGCAGTAGAACTAAGGTAAGGTAGAGTCGAGGTGGTGGAGCCCAGGCCCAAGAGTGAGGTACAAGCCAATCTTTGACAGATTTAACCACTAAGCCAGATTGGAAACTCGGGTAAGGCCAAATCAAGGCAGCAGGTCCCAGGCCCTAGATCATATCCAAGTGGCAGGGCCTGGGTAGGAGTCCAAGAGAGAGGAACAACACACTGTTAGGTTGATTTAAGCACTGGGCCAGACTGAAAAGCTCAGAGTGTCGGGAACTGAGGAGAGGGTTCAGCTGTCTGCTCATGAGGTTTACACGTCTCTGTGCTGAACTGAGGTTGTGGCCTGCAAGTACAAGGGTACTGAATTGGCTGTGCCTGGAATTGTGGCTGCGGACTCATTAACTTCAGTTCTGAATTTTATTTGATTGCTTTTACTGTTTGCATGATTAGATTTTTTTTCTGCACACTGAGTATTTGATGGTACTTTTTAATGGTTTCTGTTGGGTTTCTTTGTTTTGTGGCTGCCTGTAAGGAGACAAATCTCAGGGTTGTATGCAGTATAAATACTTTGAACATTTGAACTTTGAAAAAAAATCCAGGATAGAGCACTATTTTCACCTCGCTAACAATCAACACTGGTGCACCTCAGGGATGTGTGCTTAGCCCACTGCTCTACCCTCTCTAGACCCATGACTGTGTGGCTAAGCGGAGCTCAAATACCATCTATAAATTTGCTGATGATACAACCACTGTTGGCAGAATCTCAGATTGTGACGAGAGGGTGTACGTGAGCAAGACATACCAGCTAGTTGAGTGATATCATAGCAAAACCCCTGCACTCAATGCAAGACCAAAAAGCTGATTGTGGACTTCAGAGAGGGTAGAACAAGGGAACACAAACCAATCCTCAAAGGCAGTGGTCCCCAACCATCGCGTCACGAGCATTTGCTACCAGCCGCGTGAAAACTATATGATTTGGCGATATGAAACGATATGAGTCAATTGCACCTTTCCTCATTCCCTGTCACGCACTGTTGAACTTCAACACCCCACCCCCACCCCCGTCGGCCGGTCCGCAAGAATATTGTCAAATATTAAACCGGTCCGCGGTGCGCAAAAGGTTGGGGACCCCTGCTCAAAGGGATCAAAAGTGGAGAGAGTGAGCAATTTTAAGTTCCTGGTTGTCAATACCTCCAAGGACCTAACCTGGACACAACATATTGATGCAGTTATAAAGAAGGCAAGACAGCAGCTATATTTCATTAGGAGTTTGAAAGGATCTGGTTTGTCACATAAAACGCTCAAAAACTTATACAGATATACCATGAAGAGCATTCTGATTGGCTGCATCACCATCAGGTATTGGAGGGGTGAAGCTACTGTACAGAATTGAAGGAAGTTGTAGAAAATTGTAAAAATTAATCAGTTTCATCATGGGTACCAGCCTCCATGGTATCCAAGACATCATCAAGAAGCAGTGCCTTAGAAAGGCACCGTACGTTATTAAGGATCCCCATCACCCAGGACATGTTCCCTTCTCACTGTTACCATCAGGAAGAAGGTACAGAAGCCTGAAGGCACACACTCAGCAATCCAGGAACAGCTTCTGCCCCACTGCCATCTGATTTCTTAATGGATATTGAACCCATGAACACTATCTCAGTACTTTTTATTTATTTCTGTTTTTCACTACTTATTTTAACTTCATGATTTAATATACATATACATTTACTGTAATTCAGTATTTTTTCTATATTTATCATGTATTGCAGTGTACTGCTGCTGCAAAGTTAACAAATTTCACAACACATGCTGGTGATATTAAACCTGATTCTGATTTCCAAGAGTAGACCATCAAAGACCCCATGAACACTGTTGCAACAGGACATTAATCAATGAAAGCACATATTCAATAATGTTAGTGTGGAGGGATTCCAACTCTTCTTTGGGCTGTCAATCTGCATCAATGGATTACAAGTCTCTGAGTAAATGCAATACAATGCAAATACCACAAATTTCTATCTCTCTGCCACAGACTCTTGCCAAGCTATAACTGTTTGCTTCAACTATAGACAGCTAGCTTGTGGTCCATACACTGATTGCTGGATTTAGTTGTTACTCTGTGTCAACATTATTCTGATTGCCCTTGAAATGAGTTGCAGTTTCAGGTGGTGGTTAAGAGTCAATCTTACTGCAATGGGCCTGGAGCAAGAGTAGGTAAGACTTCCTGCTCTTAAAAACATGACCTACCGAACAGGGGTTGGGGGGGGGGGGCATATTGGCATATTGGTCTTCATTTGGTGAGAAATGCCAAAAAGGTAAAAGCACTTTTTAAAAGAAGATAGCCACAACATTCCCCCCTAAAGGCTCCGATTAAAAGGAATATGCTCTTGGATTAGTAAGCATACAACTTTTCAGAGGAAGCAGCTGAGCCAAAGAAATTAATTTTAAGATTTTTGAAATGGTCATAAACTTTCAAATGCCCCTTTCAGCTGAATACTCTGTACATCATTTAAACACAAGACGTTACATAATGTAATCTTCTTGACTGTGTTAAAGGTCAATTTCTGGAGTTTTGAATGAAAGGATATACATGTAAGCTTTTTCTCACTACAATAAACTAGTTAGTCTACAGGCAAGGATCTGCTTTCCTCGACAATTGAAGATTAGTATAATAATTGATTTGAACTCTGCCCAAAGAGTGTTCTATTACTATGGTATTATACTATTAAATTTCTCCAATACAATTTTTCCCCAACAGTCCAAATGAAAAATGTTTAAAAAAATATGGTATTGATGTGTAGTTTCAAAGTCAGCTATGTATTTCTCTTCATACTTGTAAATAGCTAATGACTTGAAAAATGTACGTCTTTTCTTTCACAGTACTCATACTCCTTTAGCTCTTAACATAACTATATCTGGTAGTATTTAGCACGCATTCAGACAAGGCAAGTATATAATTTAAATACAAGTGAGATTAAATTTGGTCTGAATCAATGTAATCCAAACCAAATTTGCTCTTCAGTGCAAACAGGATATTTGATGACTACTGAACTTCTGCACTACTGAACATTTTATTGAAGGTTGTTCAATGTACAAACATTAATAGTATTGAATCTAGATTTAAGCTTGCTTGCAAAATATATTCCACGATAAGTTTAAATCTCATCACATATTGTGAAAAAATAGCCAAAACTATGTACTGTTTAAGACAGTAGTTCCCTCACATTTCTGATTGCCTTCACATCAAATTGTTTATATGGGATATGCTAAAATGTTCTTAAAATGTGCAAAATTTCTTTACCCATTAAAAGCAATTGAAAACTACCAGTTCTACAAACAAATTTAATTTAAAAAATTTTCTTTTATATACAAAAGGGTAACATCTTAAAACATTCCAGAAGGGTAGATATAAATTTTACTTACCAAAGGAGCCCAGTATGTATACAGGTAGCCAATCTTCAATGATGGGACAAACTGTGAACATGATACCACCAGAAAATAAAGATTCAAGAAAAACTTGAATTGTTGATATAATACCTGAAAAATAACATTATCAGAATTAGACCTCAATTTCTTTTCATATTAACATACCAGGCTCTTCAACCGGCAGAGTTATGAATGCTTTGTTAAAAGAAATGCTGAGAAGTCATAGGGAGAATGTTCAGAAATAAACAGAGAATAAACTTACGGTGTCTCAGGCCGAGGCCCTTCATCAGAGCTGGAAAGAAAGGGGGTAGAAGCCAGAAAAAGAAGATGAAGGGAGGGGAAGCAGTACAAGTTGGCAGGTAATAGGTGAAACCAGCTTAGGAGGAAGGAGGGTAGGCGGGGGTGAATGAAATTAGGAGCTGGGACATGATGGGTAAAAAAGAATGATTTTAAGAATTGACCGTGGACCACGGAAGAAAGGGAAGAAGGGTATCAGTGGGAGGTGTTGGGCAAGTGAGAAGAGAAAGGGTGAGAGGGTAACCAGAATGGGGAACGGAAAAAGAGAGGAGAGAAGGGGAAATTACTGGAAGCTGGGAGAAGTACATGCTTATGCCTCCAAATTGGAGGCTACCCAGACAGAACATGAGTTTGTTGTTCCTCACGACAGTAGAGAACAGACAGTCAGATTGGGAACGGGAAGTCAAATTGAAATGGGTGGCCACCAGGAGATCTTGCCTTTTGTGGCAGACTGAGCAAAGGTACTCAACGAAGCACACCTCCCATCTATATGGTGTCTCATTGATGCAGAGGCCACACCTGGAGTGCTGGATACAATGGATGACCCCGACAGACTCGCAGGTGAAGTGTCATCTCATCTGGGAGGACTATTTGGGGCCCTGACGAAGGTGTGTGGAGCAGGTGTGGCACGTCATGCTTGCAGGGAAAAATGTCAGGAGGGAGATCAATACGGAGTGACGAATGGACAATAAAGTCACAGTTGTTTGCTATGTCTTTAATAATTATTATATCACTGCAAAGGTATGTGTTATAATTAAGACTCATGCAGCAAAATTAAAGGCAAATAATGTTTAATTCCAGAAAGTTCTCCAAAATTAACAAGCTAGACAGTGAGATGCTAGGTGTGTGAAGGGGCACAAATTGACCAAATCCTGATGATTCACCACTCAAGGAAAAAAGCCTTCACCCAAAGGTGTCCCGATAGTTTCAAACCAAAATGTCAACTGATCTTTTCCTCCTATAGACACTGCTTGAACCACTGAGTTCTTCCAGCAGATTCTTTGTTTATTCAAAGAATTTGCTGGTCACTGACACATTAATAAATGAATATCACTAACATCTTATTAATTTCCCCAGAAGACTCTGGCTCACTGTTTAAGGTTAATAACTTATCAATTGTTGTAAGGAATGATATGTAAAGCTGAGGAGATCTATTCAGTGGAAAATGATCCAAAGCTCTGGATCCAGACAAACAAAACTCGGCCATAACAGACTACTGAAATATTGGCAATTTGTCTTTAGTCATTGACCATATGAAATAATTTGTGCTCATTTGAATCAACATCAATCTAGCTATTGCTTAAAAGAATATTGGTCAAGTTATAATAAAAGTAATGCATTTCACAGAATGCAGTCCTTCCTCTTTTATACTGTATCTGATCCACTGATGGATGTAAGCTGTTGGCTGTACTTCCGTTATGTATGGCATTAAGGAATAGTATTTTCTAGTGACACAAGAGACTGCACATGCTAGAATATGGGGTATAAAAATTAAGCTACTGGAGGAACTCAGGGAGTCAAGCAGCATCTGTGAAAGGAAAAAGTCAATGTTTCAAGTTCGAACACTTCATTTCATTCAGATAAAGGATACCGTCCCAAAATGTTGACACTATTCTCCTCCACAGATGCTGCAAGAACTCCCACCACCTGCCCCACTGAGTTCCTATTCTAACTGATTTCTTTTGCAACAGCAGTTTCTATTGTTTTAGTGAAAATAAAGTAAAATTTAAATGAATACAATAAACTGATATGGCTACATGTGCAGGCTTTTCAGTTTTAACTACAATTTCATCCTAACAGGTACTATGCTCTTTTAGGTTGGTAGTATAATTTTCAGAGATAATCTCAAAAAGCTGCCATTGTTTCCCTGATGTTTCAGAGACGCTCCCCCTATAAAAGCATGCAATTATTTTTTCAACTTTGCCGACAACTTAAATGTGTGCTTGTGCTACATCCTATACCAATACTCATCAAAAATCTGCACACAGCCGGGTTTTTCTTCTAAATTCATTTCCAAACTTACTGCTTTAATGCCTGTTCTAGATGCTAACAGCACTTCCTAGCTAAAAGCAGGAAGCTCACAATGGCTATGCAGCTGAAAGGTTATATCCAGTAGGAAAGACTGAACTATCTGGGAAATGGAAACGATCCCGAAGGAAAACAAAAAAATGCAGGGATACAAGAGGAAGATTGGGGAATAACATTTGCTGGACTGTTCTTGCATTGACGTGACAGACAAGAAATGAGTGCCTCCTCCACTGCAGCCTGAGATTGTGTCTTGGTTAACCTGATATGCTAAGTTTATGAAAAGGTTTGATAACATGAGCGATCCAGGTGTTCAAAGTGGTTAAAAATAATGCTAATAAATACAGCAGGAAATTCAAAAGGAGCTTTTTTTTAAACTCAGGGCTAAAAGATAACATGAAAATTTGTTATCATGTGGTGTGGCTAAGGAAAGAATGGTTATTATATATTAATGATGCGGAAGGCCTTCTGCTGAACCTATTGAGGAATGGCAGGAGAGAGACTTGTGAAACATTCACATATTTACTACCTGCACAAAATAGCCAATTTTGATGCAATACCTTGTATAGAGTTCAATGTAACAATGAGTAAGCATGGAAACAGTTGGACTGCCATCAGGCCAGCTTCAATGGAAAACATATTAAATTTTGTTTTGCAATAAAATTACATTAAAATCATCATTGCAGGTTAAGGATTTTGTCCCTCAACCTCAGAATCATACCACACCCTCAAGTGATTTGCCTGGTTATCAATGAAGGATGCTCAACAGTTATGGCAGGGCTTGAATACTATCACCACCTATAAAATTAAATTAAGTAACACAGGAGACAGCAGGGCTTCACTTCCAGATGAGTTCAATGCGTTCTATGCTCTTTGATCATCAAAACACAGAGGAACTATCAAGAACTCCGAAGATTTCAGTCTCTGAAGCTGACATGCCAGCAGCCTTCAAGTGGGTGAACACACAAAAAGCATCCAAAACAGATGGAGTAGCTGGCCAAGTACTAAAGACCTGTGCTGATTAACTGGCCGGTGGTTTCACTGAGATCTTCAACCTCTCACTTCAGCAGTGTGGGGATTCCACACAGGCTTCAATTATACCAGCGCCCAAGAGCACAGTGACCTGCCTCAATGACAATCTCCCAGTAGCAATTACATCCACAGTAATTAAGTATTTGAGAGGTTGGTACATATCAACCTGCCTGAGAAGCAAATTATATCCGCTCCAATTACCTGCCGGAGTAATAGGTCTATAGCAGATACCATTGGCTCTTCGCTAAAGCCTGGAACAACTGGACAGCAAAGATGCATAGATCAGAATGCTCTCTATCAACTACAGCTCATCCTCTCAAAACTAATCAATAAGCTCCAAGACCTTGGCCTAAATTCCTCCTTGTGCAATTGGATCATGGATGTTCTCACTTGCAGCCCCCAGTAAGTCTGGATTGGCAGCATCTCCTCCACAATGTCCATCACCACAGGTGCACCACAAGGCTGCGTGCTTAGCCCGCTGCTCCATTTGCTTTATTCTTATGACTGTGTGGCCAAGCACAGATCCAATGTCATATTCAAGTTTAGTGACAGCACCACTGCCATAGGCCAATCAAAGGTGGTGATGAATTAGTATATAGGAGAGATTGAAACTCTTTCTGAGTGGTGTCATAATAACAACAATCTTACTCAATGTCAGCAAGGCCGAGGAGCTGATTATAGCCTTCAGAAGGAAATCAGGTCCATGAGCCGGCCCTCATCAGAGGATCAGAGGTGGAGAGGGTTAGCAAATACTGTAGGTGTTATTATTTCAGAGGACCTGTCCTGAGCCCAGCACACATGTGCAATTATAAAGAAAAAACAGCAGCAGCACCTCTACTTGCTTAAGAGTTTGCAGAGATTCAGCATGACATCTATAACTTTGAGAAACTTCTATAGCTGTGTAGTGTAAAGTATATTAACTGGCTGCAACAAGGACCCTGGTATGGAAACACCAACGTCCTTGTACGGGAAATCCTACAATAAGTAGTGGATACGTCACAGTCCATTACAGGTAAACCTCTCCAAACCATTGAGCACATGGACATGAAACACTGGCACAGGAAAGCAGCATCCATCGGAGACCCCCACGACCCAAGACATGCTCTCTTCTCACTCTGCCATCAGGAAGATGGTGCAGGAACCTCAGGACTCACACTACCAGATTCAGGAACAGTTCGTACCCTTCAACCATCAGACCCTTGAACCAATAGGGGATAATTTCACTCAAATTCACTTATCCCATCATTGAAATGCTCCCACAACCAATGGACTACTTTCAAGGACGTTTTATCTTATGTTCTTGATATTATTGCTTGTTTATTACTATTTCCTCTTTTGTATTTACACAGTTTGTTGCATTCTGCACTCTGACTGAACCCCTAGTTGGGTGGTCTTACATTGCTTCTGTTACAGTTATTATTCTATAGATTTATTGAGTATACCCACAAGAAAATTAATGTCGGGGTCATATACTGTTATATATATGTACTTCAATAATAAAGTTCACCGACATTTGAACCCCTGTTTTGCTATGAGAAATCAAAATTGACTGTTACTTGTAATAAAAGGAGAAACTACTTTTCAACTATTTGTTCTATCAATAGCATTCTGTGACTTGTAAATTTAGGAATCTCCCGTAACAGGGAATTTTCATTTATTTGTCATATGCTGACAATGACAAGGAAGCACCAGTAAGCATTTAATTGCTTGCTTAAATTCAGTCACTGTCAAATCAGCCTGGAATATTCACTATAGTACAAGGTTCTTAGCTTATCCCTGAAGATGTCAACACAAATATGATGTTAAGTGATTTGTCAAGATCCCATGAAGCAACCTGAACTTTATTTTTCATTACAATCATTTAAAAATACTTAATACACTTCTAAATAAGATAGACTGCATTTGCCAAGAAAAGTACTCACACAATCGATATACAGGACTAGGAAAAATAAGTAATTTTGAGCTAAATCATACTATCAACAAGAGCCTTTGGTCTTCAGCCAATTGTGCCAAAGACTGAAACTTGGCAAGAATCCACTACTTGTACAGGACTTATTGGTTAGCTAATGCCACTATCTGTCAACATGTTCCACTGCAGGACTCCTCAAGTCTAGCCTTGTAGGGATTCACTAATATGAAAGGAAATCATTTCCCCATCTATCTTTAAAGGGCAGGAGATCAGATTCATTTGATATGGTTTTAAGGAACTTAATTTGATTTAAAAATAGCTATTGAAGTTGATTTTTAATGTCTCAGACATTTAAAAAAAATTAAATGGGAAATTCCTCTCTCTATCTGTGGGTTGAGCGAGAACCTGTTAAGAAATTAGGGCCATAGAACTATATCACCTTTGGGTTATCTGCTGCTAAGGTCTTGTTTCATCTTGACCAACAACTCTGGGATCTAGAGACCCAGCAACATTATATATCTGCATTGGAAAACAAGGGTTCAACATAGTTCAGTCCTTTAGAAATTGATTTGGTGGATATTATTGAACATATTATGTTTTTTCAGCTTGATAGAACATTACATAGGTCAAGTTTTTCTTCTGGTCAGGTAATAGTAATTACTAAAGAATCAAATTGAAGGTAAATATTGGCACACAGAACAAATGAATTGAAATCCCCAATTCTGCATCACAACTACTATAATCCTATAGAGGGGAAATTTTAAAAATATGCATTTACTCACCCCAGGTACAAATGTAAAGAGGTTGTACTTCTGGTTTTTAATTGCATTCCTTGGATATTTTTCCTCGCACTTCTCTGGATGTCCCAGCCATACTGTGCGAGCTTTAAACTGTTGCTTTCTCTGACAGATGTTGGCAAGCCAGTCACAGCAACTGAAAGATACAAGAACCTAAGTGTTCAACTACTTTTCCAGTGATCAAAAGTAAATTCCAATAGATTTGCTTTCATGGTGAATTTATTAAATTCTTGATTAAACACCTACAACTAGCTACATGGATAGTGCAATAAAATGGCACTTAGGAGAAAGATCAGCCGTGAATGGTGAAGCAGGCACAGGCGGCTTCATAGGAATGTCCTACACTCCAATGATTTATGCTCCAAGTTCTCAAAAATATCTACTTACTTTCCAGATATTTTATACCGCCTGCAATTTTCACGAATCGATAAAAACCAAAAGAGAAAGAGCTAAGCATTGCTGTAAACGTATCAATAAGCATGTTATTGCACATTGTCCAATCATTCTATTCTCCATAAACTTGGAACCTCCTGGGAGAAGTTCTTAAACCATCAAAATAGAAGTGCTAAATTATCACTTATGAACAACCATAATGGCTGTGGTTAATTTTGTATACAAATTCTGATCCCTTACAATTTCATGAACACAATTGTTTCCTACCAGAATATAATAATAAGTAGGGGATACAGCTCACTGAAAGCACTTGGAAAAATTAAAATCAAACTGATTTTATTTTCCTTGTATAGTTTCAAGCACAATGTTAACCAGTCCTTCATTTTGGTTAACATCTGAAAAACATCTCAACAGAATAGACGTTTGGAAGCAAGAGCTTCAACCCCATAAGACAATAAGAAATTGCAGCAAGAAAATGGCCCTTCATGCCTGCCCTGCCATTCAATAAGAACACTGCCAATCTGACTTTTTGTTCACCTTCTAGTCCTCTTCACATAAACTTTGATTCCTTTCCCAATTAAAAATGCAATTCAGCTTTTAATATTTTCATGGATTTAACCTTTCAAGCTTTCTAGCCCAGAAATTCCAAATAGTTGCAAGCCTTGGAGAAAAATAGTACCTCATCTTCGTCTGTGTGCTTTGCCCTTATTCTTAGACTATGTTGTCCAATCATAAGTTGTTTCATGAGAGGATGTGCCCTCCCAGTATTTACCCAGTAAAGGTCCATACCTTTTGCTTTATTTAGATTGCCTCCCATTCCTCTGTGCTCCTGAGTACAAACCAAACCTGTTTGATCCTTCCTCATATGAAAGTCCTTTCATACCCAGAATCATCCAAGTGAACCTTTCTGAACCTCCAAATGTAACATCTCACCCCTTAAAGCAGACCAAAACAGTTCCATACTCTAGACATGATACAACTGTAGCAAGAATTCCCCACTTTTATAGTCCAGCCCCTTGAAGTAAAATCCAGCATTCCATTCGTCTTCCCCCATCACCAGCTTAACCTGTGTCACCAAAAAAAGATGGAGGATATGACAAAAAACAAAGGACAGATGGGGAGAAATTGCTGAAACATAAGTATGACAAAGAGGAAGCAGCAAAAGAGGGCCTCTCTAACTTCCCCAAGAGAAGTTATAAACATTTTTATGCCTGCCTCCGCTCCCCCGTCTTTCCTTTACTTTCATGGCCCACTGTCATCTCCAATTAGATTGTTTCTCCCTCAGCCCTTTAAGTTTATTATCATCTGACTGTACCAACATACAACTAAATGAACATAACTTATTCCTCCAGGCCACAGTGCACCCACGGATATCACACACAGAACATAAAACAAAATATGACCATAAATAATAAAATACACTTCAAAATACATGTAGTACGCAGCACAGGTAAACTGTAAACAAGCAGTACAGTAACAGTAAGCTCACTGTCCTAATGATGAAACCTCAGTGGTGGCAGAGTATTCACTAATCTCACAGACTGAGGGAGAAAGTTGTTACCTGCCTCCATCTGCTCAGAAAGTGTAGAATGATGTTTTGTTTTGTTTTCTTGACTAGTGAGGTGATGTTATGGACTCAGGTTAAATTGCCTGTTATGTGCATACCAATAAGCTTTGTGCTCTTCGTTCTCTTCATGGCAGAGCCATAAGACATTGGAGCAGAATTAGGCCATTCACCCCACTGAGTCTACTCTGCCATTTAATCATGGCTGATCTATTTCCCTCTCAACCTCAATCTCCTGCCTTCTCCCTGTAACCTTTCATGCCCTAACTTATCAAGAATCTATCAACCATCACCTAAACTACACTCAATGACTTGGCCTCCACAGCGGCCTGTGGCAACAAATTCCACAGATTTGCCACCCACTGGCTAAAGAAATTCCTCATCTCCGTTCTACATGGATTCTGAGGTTGTACCCTCTGGTCCTACACTCCACCACTATGAGAAATATTTTCTCCACATCCACTCTAGGCCTTTAAACAATCAATAGATTTCAATGAGGTTCTACCCCACTTCCCCTTGATTTCCTGAAGTCCAGTGAGTACAAACCCAGAGCTATTAAAACACTCCTCATATGATAAACCTTTCAATCCCAGAATTATTTTTGTGAAACCCCTTGGAACCCTCTCCGATGTCAGCACATTCTTTCTTAGATAAGGAGCCCAAAACTACTCACAAAACTGCAAGTGAGGCCTCACCAGTGCCTTATAAAGCCTCAACATTACATCTTGTTTTTATATTCTAGTCCTCTCGAAATGAATTTTTTTATTCATTTATTGAGATACAGCCCTTTCAGCCCTTTGAGCCACACAACCCAACAATCACCCAATTTAATCCCTGCCTAACCATGGGACAATTTACAACAGCCAATTAACCTACTAACCAGTAGGTCTTTGGATTGTGGGAGGAAACAAGAGCACCCGGAGAAAATCAACGCAGTCACAGGGAGAACATACAAATTCCTTACAGGCAGCAGCGGGAATTGAACTTGGGTCACTGGTACTCCAAAGTGTTGTGCTAATCACTATGCTACCATGCCACCCTGCAATACTGCCTGAATGCTAACATTGCATTTGCTTTCCTCATCAGCAACTCAACTTACAAGTTACACTGATTAATTCACACTGATAAAATTGTATTTGTTATATTGACTGCCCTGTTGTACATACTATTTATTACAGATTTCTATAAATTGTACATTGCATATTTAGACAGAGACAAAGATTTTTACTCATGTATATGAAGGATGTAAGTAATAAAGTCTATTCAAGTTGCCCCTCAGATTTTTGAATTTTCTCCATTTAGAAAAGTCTACGCTTTTATTCCTTCTACCCAAGTACATGACCAAACACTTCCCGACACTATTTCATCTGCCACTTTTTTCCCCTTTCTCTTAATCCAAGTCCTTCTGCAGCCACCTAGAACCCTCAACACTACCTGCTGCTCCACCCGTCTTCGTATCATCTGCAAACTTGGCCATCATCCAAACCTTTGACATACAACATAAAAAAGCAGTCCCCACACCAACCCCTGCAGAACACCACTAGTCACTGGCAGCCAATTCAGAAAAGGCTCCTTTTCTTCCCACTCTTTGCCTCCTGCCAATCAGCCAATGCTCTATCCATACTCATATCTTTCCTGTAATACCATGGGTTCTTAACTTGCTAACCACCTCGTGTGGCAACTTGTCAAAAGCCTTCTGAAAATCCACCAATTCTCCTTTGCCTATCTTGCTGGTATTTTCTCAAAGAATTCCAAAAGATTTCAAAGGCAAGGTTTTCCTTCAAGGAAACCATGATGAGTTTGTCCCATTTTATTATATGTTTCTAAGTAGCCCAAGACCTCATCTTTAACAATCAACTCCAACATCTTCTCAACCACTGAGGTTAGGCAAACTGGTCTATAATTTCATTTCTTCTGCCTCCCTCCCTTCTTGAAGAGTGGAGTGACATTTGCAATTTTCCAGTCCACCAGAACCATGCTAGAATCTCTACAGCCACCTCTTTCAGAACCCTGGAGTGTACGCCATCTGGTTCAGGTGATCTTTCAGTTTCCCAAGAACCTTCTCCCTAGTAATGGCAACTGCACTCACTTCTGCCTCCAACACTCTTGAACTTCCGGCATACAGCCAGTGTCTTTTACAGTGAAGACAGATGCGAAATACTTATTCAGTTCGTCTACCATGTCCTTGTCCCCGATTACTACCTTTCCAGCATAATTTTCCAGCGATGCAATATCTATTCTCGTCTCTCTTTTACTGTTTATCTGAAAAAAACTTTTGGTAAAATCCTTTTTGATATTCTTGGCTAGCTTACCTTCATATTTCATCTTTTCTCTCCTTATGGCTTTTTTAGTTGCCTTCTGTTGGTTTTTAAAAGCTTCTCAATTCTCTAAATTCTCACTAATTTTTGCTCTATTATATGGCCTTGCTTTTGCTTTTAAGTTAGTTTTAACTGCCCTTGTCAGCCACAGTTGTGTCATCTTGCCTTTAGAATATGACAGCTTTGGGATTTATCTATCATACACCTTACGAATTTTTCCAAGAACAGCAGTGGGCTGAGCACGAAGTCCTGGGGGAGCACCAGTGCTCAACGTGATGGAATTTGAGATGTTGCTGCCAACTCAGATTGACTGGGGTCCTTCTGTCAAGAAGTTCAAGGCCCAATTAGAGAGAGGGGTATTAAGTCTCTCTCACCTCCCAGCTTCATAGTTCATCAACCCACACTCCCTCAGCTCGTCTCACCTATCATCTGCCAGCTTGTACTCCTTCCACTCACCTCACTTTCTTATTCTGGCTTCTGCTTCTTCCTTCCAAGTTCTGACAAAGGGTCTTGGCCTAAATGTCAACTGTTTATTCCCCTCCATAGATGCTGCCTGACTTGCTGAGTTCTTCCAGCATTTTGTATGTATTGCTACTGATTCCAGCATTTTCTGTTATTACACCTCTGTTGTATACATTGTCATAAAGTTAAATTAAATTCTTGTAGTATACAATTCTGTCACAGGTTCTCTTGATCTGCCAAACAGCAATACATTGCCTGAAATATAACAAGCATTTGATTCTGCGTGAAAATACAGCCCCTGGACATAGTAGATTCCAAAATTATTGCATTTTTTCATGCTACTGATCGACTTCACCATATACACCTATAAAGTCCAATGGATTAATTTTGCTGAGCAAAACAGTTAGACGCTGGCAACACACAGTAGATAGATGTTAGATCAGTGAAGTTTCCAACATTAACAGAAGAGCATAAGACTATTAACATGGTCATAGAGGTCCCAGTAACAGAGTGGCTAGTGTGACGCTGTTACAGCTTCGGGCACTGGAATTCAATCCTGGTGTCCTCTGTAAGGAGTCATTATGTTCGCCCCCTGAAATGCTCGAGTTTTCTCAGGGTCCTTCAGTTTCCTCCCACAGTCCAAAGACATACTGGGTAGGTCAATTGGTCATTGTAAATTATTTCACAATTAGGTTAGGGTTAAATCGGGTTTGTTTTTTTTTTGGGAGGGGTGGTGGTGATGCACTCTGTATATATAAATAGATAAGTGAATAAATAAACAAACATGCAAGTCCTCATCAATTCCAACAGTGATATTAAAGGTGGTCAAGTCAGTCGAAGTCCACACTAAAAACAGAATCTATTATTACACATAGGGATTTTATCTTTAGTTCTAATTTGAGGGGAAATGTGAGCCATTCCATTTTATCAAAGGTTTTCAATATTCTCTGACTTTCCTACCATATACAGCAAAGAGTGCTGTAATTCCTTCATGTCTACTGTCAACCACAAGGCTCATATTTAAAGTTTCAAGTTAACCACTGAGGTGAAACAATAAAATAGATACAGATTGCAACGTAAACTAATAAATACAATTATGCTCTTCTCTCCAGTCTAATGCAAACATGATAGACACTGCAGTATCAAGCAGTTCAACACCACTGATAAAGAAAATACTGGAATTCTTAATGAGAAAGAAGTAACTAGGCATTTTGAAGATATTAGTATGATTGGGTAGAGTCACCATGAACTTATGGAAGAGATATCAAGTTTGATACATCTATTGGAAAAGAGGATTCAAAAGACTGGCGACCTTTTTACAAACTAAACTCTCCCTCAAGTTTCAATGATGAACCAACAACCTCTCCCAGACATTGAGGTCCTAATTAATCAGCTGATTCTGTCATTTACTTGTCTGACACACCAATTTTCCCAGTAACATGCAATTATAAGATGATTGAAATTGTGGACATAAAATTACTCTTGCACATGCTCTTACTGAATTTTTAATTCCCCTCATTTTCTAAATTATCAAATTTTCCCATTACATTTTTTGCATCCTGTTTTACTATCACTTTTTAAAAATTAGACACTTTACAAAATTTTCATTCACTCCCACATATTACTACAAACAGCGAATTCCCAAAATAATGATCCACTATAATAATCCTCATTGGTCACTACTGCAGAAACCAATTGTAAGTGAAGCATCCATTCTAAAATATTGTCATTCTTACTTCATCTATTGTCAGATAAATAGCATATATCAACATTTAACTCAAGAAAGAAAGAAATTTTTAATATAAAGCATGAAAAAATAACTTGCTTGCAGTTATAATAAAAAGGCATATAACCTTAATATTCAAAGATATCTTTAAAAATCAGGACTTTGGCACTTTTTTTGCGGCATGGCAAAAGCTCGTTTCCTTCAAGCACAGAGGAAATGCAACAATTACACACTACAAAAAAAAAGTACCATAAAGGTCACTAAATGCTCTGTCATCTGTATCTTTAATTTTTTCATTGTAGATAAAGAATAAGGTCATTAATTCTTTACGTCTGACACAGCCTCAGTGTATTAGGTTCTAATTGCTCAATGAAGCATGCCTGAGAATAGTTTTTGTGGGACTGCAACCCATTACTTTAATGTTCTTTTGATATACAATAACCTTGGATATAGCACAATTTAGACACAGAATACATATAGTCACTATAAACATCAGTGGAGAAAACTAGAGTTCTAATGTACTAAAACAGCAAATTACACCTCATGGAATCCTCATTTTAATTACAATAGGCAATATGATATGATCTGTATCAAGTACTGTACATGAAAACCAATATCAAGAAAATAATCAACTGAGAAGATGATGAGTATTTATCACAAAATTCCTCTCGACAGTAAATTTAATAAATTAAAAAGGCTGAACACAAATTGGTAGAGTGCCAGCCTCCTAGTCAGAAGTTGAGCTCTGTAGCCTATCTATCAACAAACCCACTTGCCTTATTTCAGCAAAGTTGATCATCTTAAACTGGGCAATATATTTCAGACCCTACAGCTAATGGAATTTAACCAATATTTATCCCCAATTGCCTGCTCATTTCTGCTTCAAATTGTGGGTGTCTGCTTTGCACAAATTGACAGATAAATTTAGTACAATAGCAATTACATTTCAATACCACTATTAATTTCAAAAATATATAGTCTTGAAAACCATCCTGTCATGCATACTACTGAAATAACATTGTTCTGCCTCTAGAGGCGCTGTTTGTTTTCTATGCAGTTCATTTTGTACGATGATTTCCTGTTCATAAGCTTTTTTTTTACATCATTTCTTGCGCGGGTTCTGTTGGATTCCAACTTTGAGCAAATATGGTAGAAAGACATCCATCTCCATCCACTCTCTAGTTGCCCTTGAAACAACATCTGTGAGTCTTATGCTTTCTTTATATTGATAAACATGTAGTAGATGCAGTCTGAATGATAAACATAATATTTCCTTCATCGCTATTAAGCTATTGTTGCACCATGAGCTCGATCTCGTGCACAGCATAGCTAAAGAATGTTGTATTTGTTTATTACCTTGTTTCGTGCTAATCGTGAGAATAATTGATAATTCAGTATATTCAGATATATGACAATTAATACGTGTTTTACTTAACTTTCTGCAGTTTCACAAAGTCTTCTTACTAAAACCCTAATGAAAGCTTACGGCTCAGGTGATTTTTGAGATGGTGCTTAACTTCCTGTCTAGCTTTGTATGCAATACATTGCAAGGGCAGTACAAATATGTTTAAAGGCTCCAAAGCACCTACATTTGTTGTAATGAAGTGGCCAGAAACAAAACACAACACTCCAAATATGCCCTGGCCAAAGTTTTATACAGCTGCAACATAACTTCCCCGTTTTTATTTTCAGTGTCCTAACAGATGTAGCCAACTATGCTGTACATCTTCCTTACTACACTATTTGTATTGCCATTTTCAGAGCGCTATGGACTTACACCCCAAGATCACTCTGTGCATCATTACTATCATATTTAAGTTCTCCAAGTGCAACATATCACACTTTAACACACAAAATGATGAAGGAACTCAGCAGGCCAGGCAGCATCTATGGGGGGGGGGGAGTACAGTTGACGTTTCATGCAAAACGTCTGAGTGCAAAACACAAAAGAGTGCAGAGAAGATTTACAAGGATGTTGCCAGGACTTGAGAAACTGAGTTACAGAGAAAGGTTGAATAGGTTAGGGCTTTATTCCTTGGAGTGTCGAAGAATGAGGGGAGATTTGATAGAGGTATGTAAAATTATGAAGATAGAGTGAATGAAAGCAGGCTTTTTCCACTGAGGCTAAGGGAGAAAAAACCCAGAGGACATGAGTTAATGGTGAATGGGGAAAAGTTTAAAGGGAACATGGGGGGGTGGGCTCCTTCACACAGAGAGTGGTGGGAGCGTGGAATAAGCTGCCAGATGAAGTGGTAAATGTGGGCTCACTTTTAACATTTAAGAACTTGTACAGTTACATGGATGAGAGGTGTATGGAGGGACATGGTCCAGGTGCAGATCAGTGGGACTAGGCAGAAAAATGGTTCAGCACAGCCAAGAAGGGCCAAAAGGCTTGTTTCTGTGCTGTAATGTTCTATGGTTCTGTGGTTCAAAGACCCTCAGTAGGACTGGAGAGAAAAAATGAGGAGTAGATTTAAAAGGTGGGGGAAGGGAGAGAGAAACACAAGGTAATAAGTGAAACCAGGAGGAGGAGGAGGGATGAAGTAAAGAGATGTACAGGGCAGGTGGAGAGGGAATCTGATAGGAACCAACAAAAGTCCATGGAAGAAAGAAAAGGGGGAGGCACACCAGAGGGAGGTGATGGGCAGGAAAGGAGATCAGGTGAGAGAGGGAAAAGGGATGGGGAATGTTGAAGGGGTGGGGGTGGGTGGTTGTTGGGAAGCATTACTGGAAGTTCAATAAATCGAAGTTCATGCCATCAGGTTGGAGGCTACTCAGACGGAATACAAGGTATTGTTCCAGCAACCTGACAGTGGCCTCATCATGACAGTAGGGGAGGCCATGGAATGACATATTGGAATGGGAATGGGAAGCGGAATTAAAATGGGTGGGCACTGGGAGATCCCACCTCTTCTGGCGGACTCAGCAAAGCGGTCTTCCAATCTACTTCACAGCTCACCAATATAAAGGAGGCCACAACCGGGAACACCAGATAGAAACATAGAAAATAGGTGCAGGAGTAGGCCATTCGGCCCTTTCGAGCCTGCACCGCCATTCAGTATGATCATGGCTGATCATCCAACTCAGAACCCCGTACCAGCCTTCCCTCCATACCCCCGATCCCTTTAGCCACAAGGGCCATAGACTCACAGGTGAAGTGTCGCCTCACCTGGAAGGACTGTTTGGGGCCCTGTAAGGTAGTGAGGGAGGCGGTGCAGGGGCAGATGTAGCACTTGTTCTGCTTGCAAGGGTAAGTGCCAGGAGGAAGATCAGTGGAGAGGGACAAATGGACAAGCAAGGAGCGATCCCTGCGGAAAGCAGAAAGTGGGAGGGGGAGGGAAATACAAGTTTGGTGGTGGGATCCCATTCGAGATGGCAGAAGCTCCGGAGAATTATGTGCTGGACGCAGAGGCTGATGGGTGGTAGGTGAAGAGAGAGGAACCTTATCCCTGGTAGGATGCCAGGAGGTTGGGGGAAGAGCAGATATGCAGGAAACGAAAGAGATGCGGTGGAGGGCAGCGTTAACGGTAGAGGAAGGGGAGCTCCTTTCTTTGAAAAAGGTGTTCTGGAATGAAAAACCTCATCCTGAGAGGAGATGTGGCAGAGACTAAGGAACTGAGAGAGCATGCATTTGTCTGTATTAATCTCTACCTATTTCTCTGTCCATATTTCTATCTGGCCTATATCCTGCTAAATCTTGACAACCTTCTTCACTACCCACAAATGTCAATTTTTGGGCAAGTATAACGTACATTTCAAAAAAGTGTTTAACCTAAAAAAAAAGCAGCTCTTTATTCAAATGTTGTCATACAAATTTAGAACTAATTCAGAGGGGAAAAAAAATGCTTTGCATCCATGCTAGACTTTCATGCAAATATACCCAAAACCTGCTTTTGGTTTGGAGCATAAAAGGATAATTAGTCAGATAATAGAAAAATAGCTGAACTGAAAGCAATCTCAGCTTCACATCACTAGCCAAGGTGGAAAACTGATCATATTCTGTGTGAAGATGTGAACAGAAAGCACAGTTTCTAGAATCATCTCTTGTTTACAAAGGCAAATTTTCTGCAATTGCTCAGCAATTAGAATGTACAGTACTCCAGAAATTAAACAATTCTAATCATTTACAAGCACATGCCTTCATTCATTCTGGAATGCCTCCTGGCAGCATCAGAATACATTATGTGGAAGTCTGAAAACTGGCATTTCTCATTGAAATTTTCTGTTACATTCTCAGTGTAGCTAATAGCAGCAGGCCCCAACATAAACCCTATTGCTGCAATATATGACAACAGCTCTGTCGCTAGGTACACGCAATACCATCTAAAATTAGCCTGCCTGTGATGTCAGCTTAAAGCCAAAGCATTAAAGCTACAGTACTTGGTTTTGAAACCTATACAGCAAACCATTGAAACCTGGATGTCACCAACATTCTATTCACATATTAGTAGAATGATTTGTTCACTAAATATCTGTGGTTCACAAATAACATACAGAATCCTGTAAGCCACCACTCAAATGCTTCAATCTATATTCATTTTCACTGGACTCCTAGTCTCAACTTCAAACCCATTTCTAAAGCCAATTTATCAGAAAACTTGAGGATGCTCCTCCGTGAAGCCGGAAGGACCAAGATAATGCTGTGCAAAAACATACTAGAAAACAGAATTTCTAGTACAATTTACCTTTTTAAACTCCATCCACCTAAATATATATTCTCAGCTGTTAAGCAACGAACAGTCAGACACTCTCCCAAGTATTTGAATTTTACAGAGCATTATAACTCTGATACTTCAGTACTGGATAGCAAATAAATGTATGGCAAAATGCAAATGAGATGAAAATAATGCTATTAGCATGTTAAATTGATTTGATTTTTAAAATGGTCAAGCAAAGCCCTCTTAACCCTTATAGGATTTGCAGATTTACAATAAAAATAAAGACAACTGAAATGAAAAATCCATAAATCCAGGAAAGCTACTATGAAGGTTCAAATTAAAACAGCTAAGCACAAGTGTGCGTTACTTTGGATTTCCAGCATCTGCAGATTTTCTTGTGATTTTGAAGCACTTTAAAGGACTGAAACCTCTGCAAAATTCAGAATCTTACGAAAAGAAAGTGACATGCAACAAAACTTTTGTTGCAGCTAGGCTTCCAGGACTATGTTCAATTGGACAAATAGAGGAATTCAGTTTAGGGCCAAGTCAGTTTAGAGTGGGATAAATAGCTGGTTGAAGCAAATTAGGAACAAGGGATACAGAATAGGATGCCACAATAGGAGGCCAGAATTAGAGGAACACAGCAGCTCTTTATGGAGGAATGATGCCACAGACAAATGATATTGGGAACATCATACAGGAGCACAATCAGAAACTGAACCTGAATCTCTCAACCAGCATAGAGATAAATGAGAAAAATTAAACTGGTGAATTAGCATATTGTCAGAGGTATTGAAGTACAGTGAAAATTTTTGTAATACACTATAAGACCATAAGACATAGGAGCAGAATTAGGCCATTAGGCCCATTGAGTCTGCTCCACCATTCAATCATGGCTGATCCTTTTATTCCTCCCCCTCAACCCCAGCTCCCGGCCTTCTCCCCCTAACCTTTGATGCCACATCCAATCAAGAACCTATCAATCTCTGCCTTAAATACACCTAACGACCTGGCCTTCACAGCTGTATATAGTAACAAATTCCACAAATTCACCATCCTTTGGCTAAAGAAATTTCTCCGCATCTCTGTTTTGAAAGGGTGCCCCTCTGACCTGAGGCTGTGCCCTCTTGTCCAAGCCTCTCCCACCATGGGAAACATCCTTTCCACATCTACTCTGTCTACGCCTTTCAACATTCAAAAAGTTTCAATGAAATCCCCCCTCATCCCTCTGAATTCCAGCAAGTACAGACCTAGAGCCCAAGGACTCCCAAGTCCCTTTGCATCTGAGATTTTTGGATTTTCTTCCCGTTTAGAAAATAGTTTGCACATTTATTTCTACTACCAAAGTGCATGACCATGTATTTTCCAACAGTGTATTTCATTTGCCACTTTCTTGCCCATTCTCCTAATCTGTCCAAATCCTTCTACAGCCTGTTTCCTCAACACTACCTGCCCCTTCACCAACCTTCATATCATCTGCAAACCTGGCGACAAAGGCATCTATTCCATCATCTAAATAATTTATATACAGCATAAAATGAAGTGGTCCCAACTCCGACCCCTGCGGAACACCACTAGTCACTGGCAGCCAACCAGAAAAGGATCCTTTTATTCTCACTCACTGCGTCCTACCAATTAGCCAAAGCTCTAACCATGTTAGTAACTTTCTTGTAATACCATGGGCTCTTAACCTGGTAAGCAGCCTCATGTGTGGCACCTTGTTAAAGGCCTTCTGAAAGCCCAAATATACAACATCCACTGCATCCCCTTTATCTATTCTACGTTTGTACTTGTAATCTCCTCAACGAATTCCAACAATTTCGTCAGGCAGGATTTTCCCTGAAGGAAACCATGCTGACTTTGTACTATCTTGTCTTGTGTCATTAAGTACTCCATCACCTCATCCTTAACAATTGACTCCCAACCACTGAGGTCAGGCTAACTGGTCAATAATTTCCTTTCTGCTGCCTTCCTCCTTTCTTAAAGAGTGGAGTAATATTTGCAATTTTCCAGTCCTCTGGCACCATGTCAGAGTCCAATGATTTTTGAAAGATAATTTCTCATGCCACCACAATCTCTAATGCTACCTCTTTCAGAACCCTCGGGTGCAGTTCATATGGTCCAGGTGACATATTTACCTTTAGGTCTTTTAGCTTTTTGAGCACCTTCTCTCTTGCAATAGTAAGTGCACCCACTTCTCTTCCTTCATGCACTACATCAGGCATTCTGCTAGTGTCTTCCACAGTGAAGACTGATGCAAAATACTCATTTAGTTCATCAGCCATCTCCTTGTCCTGTTATTATTTCTCCTTCCTCATTTTCTAGCAGTCCTATGTCCACTCTCATTTCTCTTATTTTTAAGAGACTTGAAAAAACTTTTACTATCCACTTTGATAATATTTGCTAGCTTGCTTTCATATTTCATCTTTTCCATTCTAATGATTTTTTAGTTGCTCTCTGTAGGTTTTTAAAAGCTTCCCAATCCTCTATCTTCCCAGTCATTTTGGCTTTACTGTATGCTCTTTCTTTTGACATCCCCGCCAACAGCTCCTTCCAATTTACTTTGGCCAACTCCTCTCTCATACCACTGTAATTTCTCTTACTCCACTGAAATACTGCTACGTCAGACTTTACTTTCTCCCTATCAAATTTCAAGTTGAACTCAATCATATTGTGATCACTGGTTCCTATGGGTTCTTTTACCTTCAGCTCCCTAATTGCCTCCGGTTCATTATATAACACCCAATCCAGTATAGCCGATTCCCTAGTAGGCTCAACGACAAGCTGCTCTAAAAAGCCATCTTTTAGGCATTCAACAAACTCACTCTCTTGAGATCCATTACCAACCTGATTTTTCCCAATCAATCTGCATGTTAAAATCTCCCATGACTACCATAACATTGTCCTTTTGACTCACCTTTTCTATTTCCTGCTGTAATCTGTTGTCCCAGTCACTGTTGGGAGACCTTAAAATAAATGCCATCAATGTCCTTTTACCCTTGCAGTTTCTTAACTCAACCCACAAGGATTCAACATCTTCTGATCCTATGTCACATCTTTCTACTGATTTGGTGCCATTTTTTACCAGTAGAGCCACACCACCTCCTCTGCCTACCTTCCTATCCCTCTGATATAATTTGTAACCTTGGACATTCAACTCCAAACTACAACCATCTTTCAGTCACAATTCAGTGATGGCCACAACATCATACCTGGCAATCCGTAACAGTGCAACAAGATCATCCACGTTATTTCTTATACTACGCGCAATTAGATACAACACTTTGAGTATCGTATTTGCTATCCTTTCTGATTTTGCACTCCTAATGATTTGATACTCAGCCTGTTGGCTGCATCTAAGTCCCATCACCTGCCTGCCCTTCCTGACAGTCTGACTGCACACTGTCTTTACTTTTTTTACCATCCATCCTATCCTGAGTCCCTTCACTCCAGTTCCCACCCCACTGCCAAATTAGATTAAACTCTCCCCAACAGCTCTAACAAACCTGCCCACGATAATATTGGTCTCCCTTGGGTTCAGGTGCAACCTGTCACTTTTGAACAGGTCATACCTCCCTCAGACGAGATCCCAATGATCCAAGAAACTGAAGCCCTGCCCCCTGCACCAGCTTCTCAGTCACATATTTATATGCCAGATCATCCTGTTTCTACCCTCACTGGTGTGTGGCACAGGCAGCAATCCAGAAATTACTACCCGGGAGGTCCTGCTTCTTAGCTTTCTACCTAGCTCTCTATATTCTCTTTTCAGGAACTCATTGCTTTTCCTTCCCATGTCATTAGTACCAATACGTGCCAAGACATCTGGCTGCTCCCTCTCCAAAATGTTGCGGACATGATCTGAGACATCCTTGACCCTGACATTTGGGAGGCAACATACTATCCAGGTGTCCCGTTCACATCCACAGAATCTACTGTCTGTTCCTCTCACTATTGAGTCCCCTATCACGACCGCTCCCTTCTATTCTGTCTTTCTCTTCTGCACCATGGACCCATGCTCAGTGCCTTAACCCTGCTGCCGTGGCATTCTCCCAGGAGGTAATCCCTCACAAGTTATCCGAAGCAGTATACTTATTTCTGAGGGGAAAGGCACAGGAGTGCTCTGCTCTGACTACCTATTTCCATTTCTCCTGACAGTCACCCAGCTACTTGCCTCCGGCAACTTCGGAAAGACTACTTCCCTGCAATTTTGATCAATTATGTCCTCACTCTCCCGTACAAACTGAAGGTCATCCAGCTGCTGCTCCAGATCCCTAACACAGTCTTCAAGGAGCTGCAACCGGATGCACTTCACACACATGTAGTTCCCCAGGAGACTCTGGGTCTCCCAGTTCTCCAACATCCAGCATGAAAAACACACCATAGCCATTTAACTGGTACAGTAAGAGGAAAAAAAGATGAAAAGGAAGTCTTAACAGATGCTTTACACAAAGCCAACACCTCTTTTTAGCCAAAGCCTGTCAGTTCTACTCTCGCCACTGGCCTACTCCCGCCAACATCCACTCTGCTTATCCCTTCTGTACTTTTAGTTGGTTCGTAAAATTCTGTTAACACCGCTGATAGGCCCCATACAATGGACAAATGCCCGGAAGTTCTCTTTTTGAATAACTGCTGCCAACCTGCAAGAAACACCTCCTCTTCGTAAAGCTCTGTTGATGTCACTGATAGGCCCTGTATAAAGGACTAACGTCCACAAAGCTCTCTTTTTAAATAACCACCGCCGACCTGCGAGAAACACCTCTTCTTCATAGAACTCTGATGACTGATAGGTCCCATACAATGGACAAACGCCTGTGAAGTTCTCTTCTTAAATGCATGCTATCCTTACAGACTATTTCATTATAACAGTGTATTGAGTTTGCAAATAGAATTCAGGAAAAAGTGTTAGTTACAGAGAAATTGAAGTGCAAACAGTCAATAAGGTACAAGACGACAATAAGGTAGACTGAGAGGTCAAAAGTCCATCTTATCATACAAGTGTTCCATTCAACAGCAGAAGAGGAGCTGTCCTTGAACCTTGTGGTACACATTAACAGGCTTTTGCATCCACTGTCTGATTATGTGGTCTGCTTTACTGAGGCAGTGGGAAGTATAGACAAAATCAATGAAGGGGAAACTGATTGGCGAGATGCACTGAGGTGTGTCATTCAGGACTCACCAAGGTATGGACAACAGTGTTTTAAATCAGATGAAGTTTAGGGGTGAGGGAAGCAACAAAATTCAAACACAGGGGTTTCTGCAATAGACTAGCTTAGGTAGAGGTTAGGAAGGTAAAAAGAGTTATTAGATATGAAAATATGCAGTTTTAGTAATGGATAACAAACTGAATTTAAATACAGTAAGTCTTAAATGCAGTTTGTAACACCTTTGAATTAAATATTCTGACATCAAAATGATTCTGATACCTCGAATGCTTAAGATTACTCTGAAATCACAGTTCAATGGATGATGATCTCTTTCCCTCCTCAATTCGACTGGGGAAGTCTTTTCCATACCCTAACAGAAGACTGATATTAATAGGCAGGAATAAATTAATTGTTACTTCTCAGATTCTCCAATCTCTCTTTTCACAAAAAAACAGCTTTCTGTGTTCCAATCTGAATTTCTTGCACATGCCCCATTAAAAGCACAATTCAACAACATTCTTCCCCAAAATTTCACATGTCAGAGTTCATCTTCCTGATCTTGTGCTTTTAAATTTCAAGTTCAGTATCAACTACTTCACCAGCCTCTTCTATTATTTTGTCAGTGATCTGATCTAATTCTTGGAGGCTGTGAGAAAAGAAATTCATCTTTAATCAATGGTACCAAACTTCAGTTTCAGCCACCAATGTAGTACTCAGCCTCAACATTTAGTTTCACTTAAGTTAATGCAATCTAAATACTGTTGAGACATACAACCAGCAGCAAATTATTTATCTGACTGACCTTTTTCAGCCCAAGGTCATCGTTTGACTATCATAGTTTTAGTTCAATACACATCTTTTAGCTACAGCAACACTGAAGAACCAAGAATCCCAAAAAGATCTTGAATAATTTCAGCATATTTCCTGGAAATTGCTCATAGAAAAAGATTTTAAAAAATTATTCAAGGAATGCAAACATCTAGTGCATTTATCATACCACAGTGATAATAAGAACAACCTCAGAAGTTGTCTCTATTGTAGCTGCAAGCTCCAGACAATAATTGACTGACAAATAGCCTCATACACCTTTACTACTGAACATGCCCTACAGTTAAACAATATTGCAGAAATAAATGTAATCTCCAGTTGTTTCCATTTGATAATATAAAACTGGACTCTAAAACAGCATTTTCTGCTGAAGAATAACGGGTCAATCAATGAGAGGGTTAATTACGACCTCAACGGGGTTGCAAATCTGCATTTTTCAACTTAATACTTTATAAAGTCCGAGTTCCTACAAAACAAAGTACTAATAACTATTTGAGGGCAAGAAGGCCACTTCAATGACCAGATTAATCCGTGCTCAGATCTTCACTTTCGCTTCATATGGAAATGACATTCAATAGTATAATTTCCATATGGACAAAGTGTTTTTGATAACCAAGGAGAAGAAAATCTCATGACAGAGAAATCAATCCATCTTGAAGCCCCTAGAGTACTGATCTATATATACTATGTATTGCTAATTTCACAAGCTTTAATGGAATTCCAGCTGAGTTAGTTAAAAAACAGTCTATGCATAGTACCATATAATGAAAAAACATGATCGTTGTTGATGTTTTGAGTGCACTCAAGGGCCATTTCAGAATATACAGGAACAGAAAGAGGGATGGAGCAAGTCCTTTTTAAGTTGTATGACTAACAATCAAAAAAAAAATCACAATTTGAGGATAATACTTTTGACAAATTTCAGGTATCAAATAACTCTCCTGCCGATCTATATTAGCACAAATACCCAAAAGACTAGAAGAGGGTGCTAAAATAAAAACAAAAAGGCTTCAGTGTGTTCTGGAGATCACAGGTCACATAAAGGCTGCAGAGAATATTTATTCTTCCTGCAGTTGCTTACAGGAATATTCCATCAGGTTCACCCTAATAGCATGAAGAGAATTCTCAACATAATGCTTGATGTGTTTAAAATATTAAATAATAATGGAAGCCCAAATCACATGTTTTTCTCGAAATAATCTCAAATACCACATTTATGTCTTCTTAAAAGAAAATCCACAATCAAAGTTGGAACTATAATGATCAGGAGGAGGAGAAGATGACGGCGTGATGCAGCTTGCGCGGCCACTCCGGTGAATGATATCTGTAATCTGTCAAGTAGGATGCCGCGCACAATCCTGATTTGATGGAGACAGACATGAGAGAATGGAGGAACATCTGGAGAAACTTCAGAAATGCCTTTATCACTGCCGCTGTTACTGTGTGATCCAGAATCTCCGAAGGGGTAGGCCCCAAATCCTCAGCTTTGCTTGTTGCTCAGCGGCCGGGACAGGGTCAAAGCGCTCGGCAGACAGAGATGGTGCTCGGTGTCAAAGGGCTGGTCGGAGGCTCAAAGTTTTCAGACGGACTCAGAGTCGGCTGTGGTCGGGCGCTTCCAATGCATCGACAGTTGTCGGTGCCTGGTGGTTTATGGCAGAGAGTTTCTCCCTTCTGCCGCCTGCTATCCGGGACTATCAGGAGTCAAGCGGAACTGAGACTTCTTTTACCGTTCCCATGGTCTGCTCTTTATCAAATTATGGTATTGCTTTGCACTGCTGTAACTATATGTTATAATTATGTGGTCTTGTCAGTGTTAGTCTTTGGTTTGTCTTGTTTTTTTTTGTGATATCACTCTGGAGGAACATTGTATCATTTCTTAATGCATGCATGCATTTCTAAATGACAATAAATGAGGACTGAGTGCCCTCATAATCTAATCTAATCTAAAAATGCAATGTAGAAGATTAAATACATGTAACTATTTTTCCCCAATACAAATTGACAAGAATTCATGTCAACAGCATTTGACATCACCAAGACCTTTTAATTCCACCATCTCTCACCATACTGATCTCTTCCTAGGAAGAAAAAGTTGCATCCTAGCCAATACTTCATATATGGAGAAAGATGGCAGCAACCTGACCTCCCTAAGAACATTCAAATGTCTCAAAGGCTATTACACCTCATCCATGACTGCATATATTAAAATGTGTGAACTGATTGGAAGGTTTTCAAGATTACATAATACATAAAAGTGTGCCATTGAGTTAAATGTGAGGAAGACAGAAAAAATGAAAGAACTTAATGGAGTAAAATTTCACTGACTTCCTGCAATTCACATTTTCTTTCAATATAATGGCGAAAATACCAAAAGTGACTTCTAAGGGCACCAGAATACAATTCTAAAATTGCCACACAGCAAATATTCTTCATTTCAGAACATAAAATTGGATTAATAATCTGAATACGTTGTTATACCTATTATATATGACTGGAAATTTTAAAAGCAATCACAAACAATTACTGACTCATTGATTAATTTACAAGCTTAAATCTTTCCAGATTTCTATCAAGATTTGAAAAAGTAAATTACATTGGCATACTTTTGGAGTATGTGCTGACATGTGACTGTTGTTTAATAAGTAATAAAATATTACTTTTACTAATAAAAGGTCATTTGCTTTCAAATACCTTTGAGTGATTTAGAAGATTAAATACATTGCTCGACGTATGAAAATGAAACAAAACATTTGACAAACTCCTGGTTCTTATTTACAGCAATGCACACTGACATTTAAAGCATGGAAAGGTGCAGGTGTGACTTTTGAAAACAGAGCAAGATGTTCTAGCCTACTCAAATTAACTGCTGAAAATTAAAGCCTAGTCTTATGCCATTGAAAGGCACTCAATTCTCAACCCAAGCTCCAAGTTACAAACATATTGCATAAGTCAAACCTAAGTACCCACTTCTTGGCTTCCCTGGATATCAGCAATTTCAAAATTCTGGGATAACATTGGCAAAACTTGCATTTACTGTCCCAATTCTACCTTTTCCCTGAACTGAGTGAGTTGCTGAACCATTTCCACAAGACCTTAAGACATAGGAGCAAAATTGGGCCATTTGGCCTATCGAGTCTTCTCTACCAATCAATCATGGCTGATTTATTTTCCCTCTCAACCCCATTCTCCCCATAGCCTTTAACGCCCCTACTAATTAAGAACTTATCAAACTCCACTTTAAATATACCCAGTGAGTTGGCCTCAAGAGCCACCAGTAGCAATGAATTTCACAGATTCACCACCCTTGCTCTGCAGAAATTCCTCCTCGTCTGTTCTAAAGAAACACCTTCTATTCTGCAGCTCTGACAGTAGACTCACCCACTATTTGAAATATCCTCTCAATGTCCACTGTATTTAGGACCTTCAAAATTCAGCAGGTTCCAATGAGATCCCCTCCATTGTTCTAAACTCCAGCGAGTACAGTCCGAGACTCATCAAATGTTCCTTATATATTAACCCTTCCATTCCTAGGATCATTCTCATAAACCTCCTCTCAGCCCTCTCCTATGCCAGTATATCCTTTCTTAGATATGGGGCCAAAAACTAACCAATAAGCTCCTAACCCTTGACCTCAATATGTCCTCGTGCAATTAGATCCTCGATTTCCTCACTTGCAAATCCCAGTCAGCTCAGATTGGCAACATTAGCAGGCAGTGAAAAAGGCGAATGGTATGCTGGCATTTATAGCGAGAGGATTCGAGTACAGGAGCAGGGAGGTACTACTGCAGTTGTACAAGGCCTTGGTGAGACCACACCTGGAGTATTGTGTGCAGTTTTGGTCCCTTAATCTGAGGAAAGACATCCTTGCCATAGAGGGAGTACAAAGAAGGTTCACCAGATTGATTCCTGGGATGGCAGGACTTTCATATGAAGAAAGACTGGATGGACTGGGCTTGTACTCATTGGAATTTAGAAGATTGAGGGGGGATCTGATTGAAACGTATAAGATCCTAAAGGGATTGGACAGGCTAGATGCAGGAAGATTGTTCCCGATGTTCGGGAAGTCCAGAACGAGGGGCCACAGTTTGAGGATAGAGGGGAAGCCTTTTAGGACCGAGATTAGGAAAAACTTCTTCACACAGAGAGTGGTGAATCTGTGGAATTCTCTGCCACAGGAAACAGTTGAGGCCAGTTCATTGGCTATATTTAAGAGGGAGTTAGATATGGCCCTTGTGGCTACGGGGGTCAGGGGGTATGGAGGGAAGGCTGGGGCGGGGTTCTGAGTTGGATGATCAGCCATGATCACAATAAATGGCGGTGCAGGCTCGAAGGGCCAAATGGCCTACTCCTGCACCTATTTTCTATGTTTCTATTTCCACAATTTCCATCAGTACAGGTGAACCACAAAGTTGTGAGCTTAGGCCCCTGCCCAACTCGCTTTACGCTTATGACTGTGTACCTAAACACAGCTTCAATGCCATATCCAAGCTTGCATACGACACCACTGTCATAGGCCAAATCAAAGGTAGTGATGAATCCACATATAGGAGGGAGATTGAAAATCTGGCTGAGTGGTGCCATAACAACTTCTTACTCAATGTCAGCAAAACCAGAGAGCTGATTATTGACTTCAGGAGAAGAAACCAGAGGTCCATGAACCAATCCTTAGAGGATGAGAGGTGGAGAGGGTCAGCAACTTTTTCTAAAGGACCTGCGACGGCCCAGTGCACAAGTGTAATTATGAAGAGAGAATGGCAGCGTCTCTACTTCCTTAGGAGTTTGTGGAGATTCTGCATGATATCTAAAAACTTCAACAAACTTCTATAACTATGTAGTCGAGGGCATATTGACTGGCTGCATCACAACCCGGTCTGGAAACAAAATCCTACAAAAAGTATTGGATACTGCCCTGTCCAACACTGATAAAGCCCTCCCAACCACTGAGCACATCTACATGAAACAATATTGCAGGAAAGCAGCATTCATCATCAGGGATCCCATCACCCAAGACATGCTCTCTTGTTGCTGCTGCCATCAGGAAGCTGGTGCAGAAGCCTCAGCACTCTAACCACCAGGTTCAGAACCATTACTATCCTTCATCCAGCAGGCTCTTGAAACAAAGGGAATAACTTCACTCCACATTCGTCATAGAAATGTTCCCACCACCAATGGACTCACCTTCAAGGACTCTTCATTTCATGTTCTTGATATTTATTGCTTATTAATTCATTAATATTTCATCATTTTCTACTTGCACTCTGAACACACTAATTGGACAGTTTCATTGATTCTGTTCTGGTTATTATTCTATAGATTTGTTGAGTGTGCCCACAAGAAAATGAACCTCAGTGTTGTATTTAGTGATATAAATGTACTTAGAAAAATTTGCTTGAACTTTGAAAATTACTCACAATATTCCAAATGCAGAGCCAGAGTCATGGAACACTATAGCACAGAAAGGGCCTTTCAGCTAAACCATTAATCTGCCTGGTCACATCACCTGCATCCAGATCATAGACCTCCACACCCCCACCATTCATGTACCTATCCAAATGTCTCCTAAATGTTGAAATCAAACCTGCATTCACCACTTACACTAACAGCTTGTCCCACATACTCACCATCCTCTGAGTGAAGTTCCTCATCATATGCCCCTTAAATATTCCAGCTTTCACCCTTAATGCACAACCTCTGGTTGTAGTCCCACGCAACATCAGTGGAAAAAGTCTGCTTGTATTTACCCAATCTACACCCCTCAATTTTGTATCTCCATCAAATCTCACCTCAACCTTCTGTGTTCTAGGCAATAGAGTCCTAACCTATTCAACCTTTCCCTTTAACTCAGGTCCTCAAGTCCTTGCAACATGCTTGCCAATTTTCTCTGCAATCTTTCAATCTTATTTACATCTTTTCTGTATGTAGGTGAACAAATCTGCACACAACACTACAAATGAGGCCTCACCAACATCTTATACAATTTCAATAAAACATCCCAACTCCTGTACTCAATGCACTGATTTATGAAGGCCAATGTGCCAACAGCTTTCCTGACAACCCTATCTACCTGTGACGTCACTTTCAAAGAATTATGGATCTGTGTTCCCAGATCATCCCGTTCTACTGCACTCCTCAGTGCCCTATCGCTCACCGTGTAAGACCTACCTTGGTTGGTCCTTCTGAAGTGCAACACGTCACAGTTGCCTGCATTAAATTTCATCTATTATTTTTCAGCCCATTTTTAAAGCTGTACCAGATCTCATTGCACGCTTTGATATTCTTCCTCACTGTTCACTACACCACCATCTTGGTGTCATCTGCAAATTTGCCTCCAGTCAGGGAGGCAACCATCTACTACCACTTTCTGGTTTCTCCCGCGAAGCCAACCTCTAATGCAATTTAACTACCTCATCTTGAATGCCAAGCAACTGAATATCCTTGACCAACCTCCCATGAGGGACCTTGTCAACGGCCTTGCTAAAGTCCACATAGACAACATCCACTGCCTTGCTTTCATCAACTTTCCTGGTAACTTCCTCAATAAACCCTATATGATTGGTTAGACACGACCTACTACACACAAAGCCATGTTGACTACCCCTAATCCGACCCCGGTCTATCCAAATATTTATATATCCGGTCCCTTATAATGTCTTCCAATAACTTTCCCACTACTGCTGTCAAGCTCACCGGCCTATAATTTCCTGTCTTATTCTTACAGCTCTTCTTAAACAACAGAAGATTAGAAATCTTTCAATACTCGCACACCTCACCCATGGTGCAGGACGTTTTAAATATCTCTGCTAGGGTCCCTACAATTTTTGCACTAGCCTCCCACAGGGTCTGAGGGAACACACTGCTAGGTCCTGTAGAGTTATCGACCCTCATTTTCCTCAAGACAGCAAACTCTTCCTCCTCTGTAATCTGCGAAGGTTCCATGACCTCAATGTTGCTTTGTCTCATTTCTATAGACTCTGTTTCTGTTCCCTGAGTAAATACAGATGCAAAAAATTTATTTACGATCCCCCCATCTCTTCTGGCTCCTCAC
The DNA here is from genome assembly GCF_963921235.1 of Mobula hypostoma. Lineage (NCBI taxonomy): Eukaryota > Metazoa > Chordata > Chondrichthyes > Myliobatiformes > Myliobatidae > Mobula > Mobula hypostoma. Next base: position 131,023,174 of record NC_086097.1, read on the forward strand.
ATAGATTACTACTCTGATCTTCCAGTGGACCAACTTTGTTCCTTGCCGTCCTTTTGCTCTTAATAAATCTGTAGAAGCCCTTAGGATTCTCCTTTACCTTGTCTGCTAGAGCAACTTAATGCCAACTTTTAGCCCTCCTGAGTTCTTTTTTAGGTGTTCTCTTGCATTTCTTATACTCCTGAAGTACCTCATTTGTTACTACATGAATTTATCTGCTGCGCACCTCCTTCTTCTTAAGCAGGGCCTCAATATCTCTCAAAAATCATGGTCATCTAAACTAGTTATCCTTGTCTTTTATTCTGACAGGAACATACAAACTATACTCTCAAAGTTTCACATTTGAAGGTCTCCCAGAAAACCTGTCCCAATCCACACTTGCCAGATCATTTTTGATACCATCAAAACTGCCCTTATGCTAATTTAGAATCTCAACCCAATGACAAGACCTGACCTTTTCCATAATTACCTTAAAACTAATGGCATTATGATCTCTAGATGAACAGCGTTTGTCAACTCAAACTTCTGTCACCTGCTGTCTCACTGCCTAATAGGAGATCCAGTATCACACTCCCTGTAGTTGGAACTTCTGTACACTGATTCAGGAAACTTTCTTGAACACATTTGACAAATTCTTTCCCATCCAGCCCTTTAACAGTATGGAAGTTCCCATCAATATACGGAAAGTTGAAATCATCTACTCTCACAACCTTGTCTTTCTTGCAACAGTCTGCAATTTCTCTACAAATTTCCTCCTCTAAATCCCATGGACTATTTGGTGATCTCTAATACAATCCCATTAACGTGGCCATATATTTCTTATTCCTCATTTCTACCCATAAAGCCTCATTAGATAAGCTCTCTAGTCTGTCCTGTCTGAACACTAACATGATATTTCCCCTGACATAATGCCACCCTTCTCCCTTTAATCCCTCTGACTCGAACATGTTTTAAACAACAGAATCCTGGAACACTGAACTGTTAGTTCTACCCCTCCTGCAACCAAGTATCACACTAATGGCTACAATGCCATAATTCCACATGCTGATCCATACCCTAAGTTCATCTACCTTCCCTACAATTTTCCTTGCATTGAAATCTATATAGCTCAGAACATTAGTGCTAATATGCTCAACCTTTTTATTTCTGACTATTCACGTAGGCTTAAATAACATCTTTCTCCATGACCACTCCACTAACTGTTCTGGCGCTCTGGCTCCATCCCCCTGCGGTTCTAGCGTAACCTCCCCCCACCCCCCCCCCAAATAAAGGTACTTGGACCAATCTCAACTTTATATACTTGATTTTATATTCCAGTTCTCTTGAAATTAAAGCTAATATCACATTGGCCTTCCTGCAAATTAATCTTAGGGAATCCTGTACTAGGACTTCCAAGTCCCTTTGCACCTCTGATTTCTGAATTTGCTCCCTATTTAGAAAATAATTTATGCTGTTATTCCTTCTACCAAAGCACATATTCTATCTGCCATGTTTTTGTCCATTATCCTGATCTGTCCAGGTCCTTCTGCAACTCAAAGTAGTTACAATCAAAAAAGTAAAATCTAGACTGAATTGGGTAAGAATGACAAGATTTTTTTCTATAAATCATTAATGTATCAGTCTGCTATCGACCAGACATTCACAACAATCTGGTAACACATGGTAGTTTTAATTCCTGAAAATATTACTCAAATTAAATTTTGCTCATTTATTCAAATTCAAATGCTTCCCTCTGTCCAGGTGGCAGTCTAACTGACTAATAATGAAATGATCTCATTTGAGCTCAATTTCAGCCACAAAGTATAAATAGCTTGTGTCCATCTAAACTGCATACGGCACTTTAGGTCTGAGAAACCAAATCAGTTTTGCCTCATCTTTATTTAGCCACTCATGACCAATTATGGTACTCTGAATAATGTCACAAAAGGATAAAAGCAGGTACAGAAAACTGAAAACAAACACAAGGAGGTCTGCAGATGCTGGAAATCCAGGTCTCAGCCCAATACGTCAAATGTTAACTCTTTTCCATAGATGCTCCCTGATCTGTGTTAGAGGAAATAGAAGCAACATTTTACACTGCAAGTGTACTCACACAACAGATAAATTAAATCTCAAAAAGTTAGGTTATTTTAATTCAATAAATATTTCAAATATTCAAAGCTTAAAGTGTTTGGTCCATACTATTTGAAGTTAACAGGTTCAGAGATTTTATAATGAATTGAAACTGTCAAGATTACAATCTAGCTATATAAGGAATACCATTTGGAACAAATCTGCAAACATCCACATGAACTTAATGTTGTAAGTCCTCAACTCTCTTATAATTATTTTATCAATAGCTCCAAAACCCCTGACAAAGCCAATCAGATTATACAATTTCATGTTCAAACACTAATTCAGAAAGTTTATGAAAATCAAAGCTGTAGGTTGTAGTAAATTGAAATTTAAAAACAAAACACAGTTTCAAACTGAAACATTAACCAGAGGAAAGAAAAAGTCAATGTTTTAGGACAAAACGTTTACTGTTTCGTACCAAAATTTCTGCCTAACCTGCTGAGTTCTTCCACTATTTTGTGTTTTTATTTCAGAAAGTGCATAAAAGTTGACAGTAGCAGTCTGATTTATTGCTGAAAGATAACAGTCAGTAATGAACAAGACATCCTCAGGTGTATGCTAAACATTCCATGACAACTTTTCAAAGAGGATGAGAATTACCCCTGGTCCTTCTTCCACTATTTATTCTTCAAACATGAAAAACTGACAATTGACAATTTTCACACTGCCATTTCTTGGACATCATTGTATACAAACTGACTGTCAGATTTTCTTCACTAAAACAAGAGCAAAACTTTCGTAGTTCATTTCCAAATCACATTTTGGATCAAAATTTTATAGACCGAGCTTGAGTTTACACTATCCATGTGTTAATCCGTGAGCTAATGCACTTAAAGGCAGAGATACGAATTAAGGTATACAGCTGAACCGGAATCCCAAATGAACTTAGATACCTCATGAATTACAAAAGGTGGCACTTTTCCACAGCTATACTGGGTAGCATGTCAAACTACCAAGTACTTGTACTTCCCCAATTATCAGTTTTTGAAGGCAGCACAGATCAGGTTCTCTTCCCACAGGATCAATAAATGGAAGATTGGCACAGCAGAATGATATTTTGGGGAAACAACGCTTTGTAAAATATCGCAACCACGAGGAATTCTGCAGATGCTGGAAATTCAAGCAACACGCATCAAAGTTGCTGGTGATCCACGGCCTCCTCTACTGTAAAGTTGAAGCCACACTCAGGTTGGAGGAACAACACCTTATATTCCATCTGGGTAGCCTCCAACCTGATGGCGTGAACATTGACTTCTCTAACTTCCGCTAATGCCCCACCTCCCCCTCATACCCCATCCGTTATTTATTTATATACACACATTCTTTCTCTCTCTCTCTCCTTTTTCTCCCTCTGTCCCTCTGACTATACCCCTTGCCCATCCTCTGGGTTCCCCCCCACCTTGTCTTTCTCCCTGGGCCTCCTGTCCCATGATCCTCTCATATCCCTTTTGCCAATCACCTGACCAGCTCCTGGCTCCATCCCTCCCCCTCCTGTCTTCTCCTATCATTTTGGATCTCCCCCTCCCCCTCTCACTTTCAAATCTCTTACTAGCTCTTCCTTCAGTTAGTCCTGACGAAGGGTCTTGGCCCGAAACGTCGACTGTACCTCTTCCTAAAGATGCTGTCTGGCCTGCAGCGTTCACCAGCAACTTTGATGTGTGTTGCTTTGTAAAATATTCAAAGTGCTGAGAGAAAATGTTTGTCAAGTGATACATTAAAAGGCTCAAAAAACATAATACTGCATATTCAGAAGGTATTTGCAGAAAATAGCATGCTTTAAATTAAAGCTTGGTTAGATGACAAGTACTCAAACTTAGCTCCAGTAGGTAACAGTACACTGCTTTTACAACCTTGATTACTAAAAGGAAATGAACATTCACTTTTTGTAAAATGAGAAACATTTATAAAGAAAAGAAAACATTACACTCAAGGCTGCCAAGACTTCATGTACAACAAATAGAGTACTGAATTACCAGCCTGCATAGCCAATATGCCAAAGCGACTAAAAATACAGTAAACAATAGCAATGGCAAGCGCATCAAACATGCTTTTTAATTACACAGAGGATGTAACTTTTTTTATTTGATGAGGTACTGGCTGATCTACACCACTTCCTATCCCTGATTCCCTTAATTCCTTAGCCTTGACATCACTCTATCCAAAAATTTAACACCCCTATGTGAAAATACTTCTCTTCATTCAGTACAAAATAACATGACACTTCTTTTTGAAATTTTGGCCCTTAGCTCTTGTCACCAGCCAGAAATACTCTCCCTCTGCAATGTTAAGTCTTGCAAAAGTTTGGTTTATTTTAATGAGCTCACCTCATTCTCAAATCAACAGAATTATCTCTCCAAACTTCCCCTCATATGTGAGGCCTGCCATCCCAAGAAGCACTCTAATGAACCTCCCTTCCCTCTATAGCAAGAATACCATATACTTGCCATGTCAAGAGGCCAAAATTGTACTCCATACTCCAGGCTCTAATTATCTTTAGCCTTGTATTCAAATCATCGTGCAATGAAGGCCAAAAGACTTCCTAAATGCCTGCAGGACTTGGATTAGTTTTCACTGACTTTGTACAAAGGCACCAGGTTCCTTGGAACATCAAAAATATTAAAAATACTCAGTACTTTGTTATTTTTTTCCTATCAAAAGTGGGTAACCTTTCACTTTCTACATGGTACTCCACCTGCCTTGTTGCTGCCCACTTATTATGTACACCTGAAGACTAGTTACATCTTCATCACTACTCTTCTATTTAGGTTTAAATAGCAAATTCACTTTTGTTGTCCAGTATTAAAAAACTTGTCATAACTATTTTCCTATTTGAAGTTTCCAAGGACAAAGTGATATACAGGGAAAAAATTAAAAGTGAACATTTTTAATATATATGAATTATAATGAGGAATAATGAATTAATATCTTTGACAACTAACAGAAATATCCTGATGCTCATGAAATTCTGAGCTTAGCTAAAATCGAGTCCAAATACAGTTAATACAATTTGGCCAATAGTCCTCAAGTCAAAGGTTATGGAGAGAAGGCAGGAGAATGGGGTTGAGAGGTAAAATAAATCAGCCATGATTAAATGGCGGAGAAGATTCGTTGGGCCAATGCCCTAATTCTACTCCTATGTTTTACAGATAGAAAGAACAGACCACAGCACCAAATTACAAAGGGTGAATGTCATACTGATGAGTACTACATAGCAGCTTGGAATTATGACATACAACATAACAACCCAACCTTCCTTTGCCATGGTGAAGAGAAGCTTCACAAGCTGATATTTTAGCAATTAGCAGTTTCCAGCTCACAAATTGCATCTCACTCTCTTTACTCAAATTTAAAGAATATCTCACTTCAATGAAAGCACGGCAGCTTTTACAGGATTAGCCTCAAATCAGCAATCACATTGAGATAAATCAGAATTTTTTAATCAGTAAGTGTTTTTGCAAACTTATCCTTCAGGTACTTGATTATCTTTCCAGTGCCAGTTTACAGACACATTTCCATCTTACATCCTGAAACATGGATAGCCAAGGCAAAGGTCAACCAAGTGACCTACACTGTTCTGGAGTTAGGATATACAGCAAATATTAATTTCACCAGCAACCACTCTTCAGACTTGAACGTGGATTGTAGACTGAATTTAAAATGCAACCCTGAACTATAGATTATCTGGAGCTTCAGAATGGTGTTCATTGTAAACCAGACAAAGCTGATCAATACGCAAATACGGGGAAATCTGCAGATGCTGGAAATTCAAGCCACACACACAAAAAATGCTGGTGAACACAGCAGGCCAGGCAGCATTTATAGGAAGAGGTACAGTTGACTTTTTGGGCCGAGATCCTTCGTCAGGACTAACTGAAAGAAGAGATATTAAGAGATTTGAAAGTGGGAGAGGGAGGGGGAGATCTGAAATGATAGAAGACAGGAGAGGGAGGGATGAAGCTAAGAGCTGGGAAGTTGATTGGCAAAAGGGATACGAGGCTGGAGAAGGGAGAGGATCATGGAACAGGAGGCCTAGGGAGAAAGAAAGGGGGAGGGGGGTAAGGTAGAGGATGGGCAAGGAGTTATAGTGAGAGGAACAGAGGGAGAAAAAAGAGAGAACAAAGGGGGGGGGAATAATAAATAAATAAGGGATAGGGTACGAAGGGAAGGTGGGGCATTAACGGAAGTTAGAGAAGTCAATGTTCATGCCATCAGGTTGGAGGCTACCCAGACGGAATATGAGGTGTTGTTTCTCCAACCTGAGTGTGGCTTCATCTTAACAGTAGAGGAGGCCATGGATAGACATGTCAGAATGGGAATGGGATGTGGAATTAAAATGTGTGGCCACTGGGAGATCCTGCTTTCTCTGGCAGACAGAGCATAGGTGTTCAGCGAAACGGTCTCCCGGCCTGCGTCGGGTCTCGCCAATATATAGAAGGCCGCATCAGGAGCACCAGGCGCAGTATATCACCCCAACCGTCTCACAGGTAAAGTGTCACCTTGTGTAAGTGAAAAGGGGGTTAGAGTATGGGATAGGAAGGGTTAGATGGTGTATGTGACCTGGAAAATATAGCAGGGGCAGGAACTAAACAGAACCAGACACGGTTAGGATGTTGCAACGGCATGCTCATTTCTTAGAATAGAGGTGCTTACTGACCTGTACCTCTGCACGTGAAGCTATTGTGACCATGATGAAATTGCTAACCACAAAACCGTCACAAGCGTGGACAGGGGAAACAGGTGCTAACTGAAACCTTTTTCTCTGGATATAAATGTAACCTTGTACTTGTGCTAGGCAGAGCTGATTGCCAGACGCTGTAGAAGCGCATGGTGGTTACCTCTCCTCGGATCAAATTAAATGAAGAATTGATCGAGCCAAAACGTGGCCTCTGGGTGTTTTCTCCGACTGAATAACAAATCGGTAAGGACAGCCACACATGGAAGGACTGTCTGGGGCCCTGAATGGTGGTGAGGGAGGAAGTGTAAGGGCATGTGTAGCACTTGTTCCGCTTACAACGATAAGTGCCAGGAGGGTGATTGGTGGGGAGGGATGAATGGACAAGGGAGTCGCGTAGGGAGCGATCCCTGTGCAAAGCAGTGGGGGGGGGGGGAGGGAAAGATGTGCTTAGTGGTAGGATCCCGTTGGAGGTGGTGGAAGTTACGGAGAATTATATGTGGACCCGGAGGCTGGCGGGGTGGTAAGTGAGGACAAGGGGAACCCTATTCCTAGTGGGATGGCGGGAGGATGGGTGAGAGCAGATGTGTGTGAAATGGGAGAGATGCGTTTGAAAGCAGAGTCGATGGTGGAGGAAGGAAAGCCCCTTTCTCTAAAAAAGGAGGACATCTCCTTCGTCCTGGAATGAAAAGCCTCATCCTGAGAGCAGATGCAGCGGAGACGGAAGAATTGCGAGAAGGGGATAGTATTTTTGCAAGAGACAGGATGGGAAGAGGAATAGTCCAGGTAGCTGTGACAGTCCGTAGGCTCATAGTGGATATCAGTAGATAAGCCGTCTCCAGAGATAGAGACAAAAAGATCAAGAAAGGGGTGGGAGGTGTCGGAAATGGACCAGGTAAACTTGAGGGCAGGGTGAAAGTTGGAGGCAAAGTTAATGAAGTCAACGAGCTCAGCATGCATGCAGGAAGCAGTGCCAATACAGTCCTTGATGTAGCGAAGGATAAGTGGGGGACAGATACCAGTATAGGCTTGGAACATGGATTGTTCCACAAAGCCAACAAAAAGGCAGGCATAGCTGGGACCCATACGGGTGCCCATGGCTACACCTTTAGTTTGGAGGAAGTGGGAGGAGCCAAAGGAGAAATTATTAAGAGTAAGGACTAATTCCGCTAGACGGAGCAGAGTGGTAGTAGAGGGGAACTGGCTAGGTCCGAAATCTAAAAAGAAGCGGAGAGCTTTGAGACCTTCCTGGTGGGGGATGGAAGTATATAGGGACTGGACATCCATGGTGAAAATAAAGCGGTGGGGGCCAGGGAACTGGAAAAAATTCACAGCGTGAGAAGTGTCACGAACATAGGTGGGAAGGGATTGAACAAGGGGGAATAAAGCAGTGTCGAGGCATGCAGAAATGAGTTTGGTGGGACAGGAGCAAGCTGAGACAATGGGTCTACCTGGACAGGCAGGTTTGTGGATCTTGGGTAGGAGGCAGAAACAGGAAGTGCGGGGTGTGGGAACTATAAGGTTGGTAGCAGAGGCTGTGAGATCCCCTGAGCTGATAAAGTTGGCGATGGTGTGAAAGACAATGGCCTGGTGCTCCTTAGTGGGGTCATGATCGAGGAGTAAATAAGAGGAGGTATCCGCGAGTTGTCGCTGTGCCTCGGCACGGCTGATTAATGTTCATCTTGGCACCTGAAGTGTGGGTGCCAAAGAAGAAAGTATTTGAGAACTGTATGTAATTCAAAGGACGTGTTGTAAATACATTGTAACTATAGAAATGTTCAGCATATGTCATGTAATATTGGGTCGAGCAGGCCTCTTCCTCCAAGTGTATCTCAATATGATAACTGCTGCTCATTTTAATGAATAAAATACATCTATTTCCACTAGCTTCAGTGACTTTGTTCACATTGGGGGCTTTTCCAGGATACTTACATGACCCATTGGCCGGCAATTTCAGCAGTCAAGGTGGGTCAGTATTTTTAAAATTAGCACTCTCACATAGATCTGTTTGGGTCAGTGACTACTGGATCACGAGGTATCATGAACACAGTGGAGACCTGAAATAGTAGATATGAAAGGAGTGTGGGGGGGGGGGGGTGTGTGTGTGTGTGTCTGTTTATGTAAGAGACTAAACATTTGTATGCTAATTTGGTGAGACAGGGTCATCAGTTGTGAAGGATTGTTACTGACTGGTCAGGACGCCAGTGGAGTGTATGTTTACTCGTTTGAGGATCTGTACAGTATCAGATGTGTTTGAGAGTGTTTTTGTTGCTTTAAGAATAAGTCCAACTTTTAAGTGCAAAGGAATACAACAGGCATTGAGTTCAGATGCACGAGTGGCAGATTGCAGAGTATGTACTCTGAAGTTTCAAGTATGTACTGGCTAATTTTTATCCATCATTTATATCTTGCATAGTGTGGGAATTAATGTGGACATATTTGAGGAGAAGTTATACCCAGATATATCTGTCGAGACAGTATCGACTGAGGTTAGGCAACATCAGACTGAGGACTCTGACAACCCAAGCTAGCCCTTGACCTTGATTATGACCATCCATAAGCCCTTCATCCCCAGGAAGCAGGGTACTTTGTCAGAGTTGTCCTCAGTTAAGGTCATTTGCGGGAACGCAGAATTTTGGCGCAAGCTCAAGTAAGTGATTGAAATTCACCTGATACACCCTAAAGATCTGATGTGTTGTTAAAAGCAAAGTGCCCAAGGAATATGTGGGACAGTATGGCTCAGGGGATGTAGATGGTACGTGGGCAATTACCAGGAACACCAGCAATAAAGAAAGACATCGTTTCTTTAAGGGCGAAGTGTGGCAGCGACTGGGGAGAGGTGAGAGTAACTGGGAAACAATAATGTCAGTGGTTCAGAGAGCTGATGAGCCTGCCATGGATTATGCAAAATGTAAATAGATAGATATACTTTATTAATCCCGAGGGAAATTTGGTTACATTGTATCCAGTGTATGGAGAGTATTCAGGATTGGATACAGGTTTCCCCCGCCATCCAAAGGTACAGCATTCCAATGAAACGGTTCGTAAGCCGAAATGTCGTAAAGTGAAGCAGTTACCATTTATTAATATGGAAAAGATTTTTGAGCGTTCCAGACCCAAAAAACAACCTACCAAATCATGCCAAATAACACATAAAACCTAAAATAACAGTAACATATAGTAAAAGCAGGAATGATATGATAAATACACAGCCTATATAAAGTAGAAATACTTTTTGCAATCATTGAAGCACCACCTAGCGCAGCGAAGATCTCACGCATGCACTCTCGGCAGAAACACTCTCAGCAGAAACACTCTCTCCAGTAACCTTTAAGCTATGAGGCTGCCAAATCGTACCAAATAACAAATCATACTAAATAACACAAAAATACACAGCCCATATAAAGTAGTAATACTTTTTGCAATCATTGAAGCACAGACTAGCGCAGCGAAAATCTCACGCATGCGCTCTCGGCAGAAGCACTGTCGGCGCAGGCGCTGTCGGCTGAAGGCACTGTTGGCGCAGACACTGTCGGCTGAAGGCACTGTCGACGAGACACTGTCAGCTCAAGGTGCTGTCGGCTGAAGGCGCTGTCGGCTGAAGGTGCTGTCGGCTGAAGGCGCTGTCAGCTGAAGGCACTGTCGGTGGAAGGCACTGTCGGCGCAGGCGCTGTCGGCGGAAGCACTCTCTCCAGTAACCTTTAAGCAACGAGGCTGCCAAATCATACCAAATAACAAATCATACTAAATAACACAAAAATACACAACCTATATAAAGTAGAAATAATGTATGTACAGTGTAGTTTCACTTACGGGAATCCGGATGGTGTGTTAGGCTGAGTCGTCGGAAATTAGGGTGGTGGAGGTAAAGGAGACTGGGGTGTCATCTCATCGTAGTCTGTTTCCAATAGGGTAGCCAGGTCATCATCTTCTATGTCTGCCTGCCTCAATGTCGAAGGTCGAGGTTCGTCGTTTGCTGTGGCTGATGTGCAAGACTTGAAAAACGGCAGTATACTTGACTGTTGAGCCTCGCACATTTTTCTATCATACAGTTCTTCGTAAGCACTCAAAACATCCTGCAAACCTGCCCTAAACCTACGTGCCCTTTCAAAATTAAAGTCATACTTTTCTGCAATCATTGCAGCGAAAATCTCAAACAACCGCTTCATGTTCAGTACCTGGACGACTTCATTTTCACTACTGCGTTTGGTTTCGATTGTTAATCTTTCCTCTTGCAATTGCATCAGCTCTTCATCTGTCAATTCCTGGTCATGGGATGCCAAAACCTCCTCAACATCATCTTCGTCAACTTCCACAAACCCAGCCTCCTTAGCCAAGCTTACTATTGTCGTATTTATTGTTGATGGTTCGAAGCCTTTAAAATCGTTCACTGCTTCGGGACACAGTTTCTTCCAAACGCCATTTCTCATCGAGACTGTTAGCCTATTGAGAGCATCTCCAATGTTGACGATTGCCAGTTTTACATTTGTAGACTTTCCACATCTCTTGCAAAGATGCTTCAGAGTTGCCCTCTGTCAACAGCACTTACAATAAAATCCATCACATTTTGCGTATAGTAAGCCTTAATTGTGGCTATTAGGCCTTGGTCACACGGCTGCAGCAACGATATCGTATTCGGCAGTAAGAACGTAACACGAATGTTACTGCCATACTCAGTAATGGCAGGCGAATGAGCAGCACAATTATCAACAATCACAAGACACAAGGTTATTTTCTCTAGAGTATTTTTCAACGAAAGGACTAATGTATCTGCTCATGTACTCAGAAAAAAGCACTTGGGTGTTCCAACTGCTTGGATGTGAACGGAACACAACAGGAAGTGTTTTCTTATCGACGCCTTTTAAGTGCCCTCGGATTTTCTGAATGGTACACTAGTAGAGGCTTAAGGACAGCATCACCAGTGGCGTTAATAATAGGCATTAGGGTAAACCTGTTCTTCGATGCCTTGTGTCCCTTAGCCTGCTTTTCTTCTTTCAAAATAAATGTCTTACTCGCAATTTTTTCCAATAAATTGCAGTTTCGTCACAGTTAAACACTTGCTTATAAGAATAACCACCTTCTGTAATTATTTTCTTCAGTTCTGCTGGAAACCTGTCAGCAGCTTCAGTGTCAGCCGAAGCACTCTCTCCAGTAAACGTTAAACTATGAAGCTGCCCTCGCCTCAGAAACCAATCAAACCACCCGTGACTATCTTTAAATTCCACTTTCGCAACACTTTCATCACCATCAGCCAGTGCTTTCTGTTTCAGCTTATTAAAAAGACTGACTGATTTCTCCTTAAGTACAAGATAAGTTAAAGGAACACCACGTTTTGTACACCCATCAATCCACTCAAGCAATAGACTTTCCATTTTATCCATTACTGTACTGGATGCCGACTAAGAGAGACCACTTTGCTACGAGCAGAACCAACAGTAACATCGCCAGCTTTCAACATTTTTTCTCCCTGCGTATAAATAGTGCGAATGGTGGATGCAGGCAAGTTCAACGCGTGGACAATGTCCTTGCTTCGTTCACCACGATCGAAACGCTTAATTATGTCTAGTTTTACGCAAAGTGTAACACCCTTACGAGCTCTTTTAGGCTTTTCGGATACTTTAGAACTCATCTTGCTAACGGACGCACAAAATAAATCGAGATAAAACACGTGTTTAAGCAATGGTGGCTAGAATGCAGTTCCGGGGGAGGAGCTTGACTGCTCGGGGCAACCGCTGCTTTTTTTCGCACGCCGGCATTTTTTTCCGCACACCTGCATTTTTTTCGCACACCGCCATTTTTCATAACAGTGAAAAAACCTTCTGTTAGCGCAAACAGGGTACAAATGTAGTTCTTTCGTAACAGTGAGGTTTCGTAAAGCGAATGTTCAAAAAGCGGGGGACACCTGTAATCGGGGTGGGGGGGAGGAGAATGACACAGTCCTGCATCAAACACTATTTTGCTTGTTTAATTTTCTGATATTAGAGATTTTTAATATCAAAAATTATTCCAAAACTCTGCTTCCTAACTATTCTACATAAGTAAATGAAGTAGAAATTTGAAGCTTCCTACATGTAATGCTTTTGTGACAATGTTAATTATGGCTGCTTTACAATCAAGATATCTTCCAAGGAGACTGGCAGGGTAACAGCATGATTCTATCCTGGAAAATAGGCACCAGATTGGCTACATTTTCATGTTTGATTTCTAAGTATTGGTCCGAAAGGAAATCCCTGGCAACTGCTCCAAGACAATCACTGCTTTTGTTGCAACACTATTATCAATAACAACATCACACAGCTTGTTAACTTATTCACAAAGTTCACATCCCATTCCAAACCCTAGCTGATTAAATACATGTTAAATTCAATCCATCAAAGTAAATTAGACATAGGTTTTTGAAACAAATGTACACCACAGCATCTTTTGCCAGAGACACTTCCACCTCTATCAGTATTTTTTTTTAAAAACTACAATTCCTCAACTTTCAAATTAAACTAATAGGTACTTCAAATAAAAACTTAACTAGCAATGGAAGAGACTGGTGATGATTGGGCATTGGGAATAAAGATCCTAACTGTGAAGAGCAACCTTTTTAAAGTCCTGATACATTTAAACAACCTTAGCTGTATCTGCATTATACTGTTGAGAAAACATTATGATTAGTGTATGGTATAAAAATATAATAAAGGTGTTTCATATAGTGATTAAATCTAATTGAAACCAAAAGATTCAAGTGTTTGGGTGTTTCAATGCAATTATTCATTACTTAATTTAATTAAGCTTTAAGGATGCACCTGAAATGAGTGATAATTACACTGCCGAGATCAAACATAATTTCTCATTCACCTTAATATTTAACAAATCTGGAAAGTTAACTGGAATCTGAGACAGTGACCATACCTTTCAATAACTAACAGTTAATTAGCATTGGAAACATTGATTACCAATTATAACCAATCTCAATTTAGAAGATATTTCCATGGATGACCCAGGAGAAAGTGGAATTCGGGAGGAGGGGGGCGGTGGTGTGGGGAGGAAGGGACAGTTGTGTTCCCAAAATGGTGTCTCAATGACCTTCGAGAAACCATGTAACAATCCACACAGTAGATCAGCAAAACTGACTGACAGAGTAAATGCATAATCAATGCAGACTCGTTGCATGGGTTAGTGATTAGTTTGTACAGGTTAGAATGAAGGGATGAAACCCATATTCTTCAATTGGTCAAGGTGTGATAAATGAGATCCACAGGGATCTGTATTCTGGCTTCAACTCTTCATTCAATGTACTTGGACATAAGGGTGTTTGTTCTTTAATGGTTCAATGATTCTGTGAAATATTGAAAGTTTACAGTTTATGCTAAATTGAAGTATTTTCTTACAAAAAAAAAGGAAATTAAAATAATTTAGGTATGCATGTATACAATTACTACTACCAAAGGTTATTAAGGTAAACTAAAGGCTGACTTCACCATTTTCTCAGGAATGCAATAGGACTACCACTGAGATCAATACTGAATTTTTTAAGAAACATCTTCTGAAAGGTTATAAACAAAAAACAATATTTGAATATGGAAACAAAAAGCTTGATTTTTTTTTCTTTTCTAGCTCCAGTCTTCCTAGTCAAAATCTGCTCTGAATCACATTTCTCAATATCATTGTTCTGCGGGAACTACAGCACAGAATCAGGCTTTTGGACTAAACCAGTTATGTATTTATTCAGTACTTGAATAGCCCATTCTGTTTTGCAATATTCTTAGCTCCTTCGCATCAATGAAGCATTTGTAAAAGGCTGTTGCCTGTTTTTAATCACTAACTTAAAGGGATCTCAAGAGGAGAAGAAACCCCATGAACAATCACAAGTCTTACATTTGACTGTATGGTAATGGTCCTATCATTTCCAGGACAGGTGACCCTCCATGAGCCCTGGCCTAAAATGGACAAGCATTTTAAAAATTATCATCATAATGAAGTATTAAGTTAAATCACAAGATATATGCCATATGAAGTTAAATCAATAAGTTAACTAGATGAATTATATCACATATTGACTCTCACCGGCGACGATAAAGCTTACCTGGTACAGAGAAATTTCCATCCGCCAAATACAAACCATCCTAGTCCTCGCTTTTTCTGTGTAACTCTAGCTCTTGGTAATGTATGGTAGTCACTCTCATCATTTTCAAAACCTTCTTCCGACATCATCAATGGCATCTCATCTAAACTGGATGACTCATCTTCTACTTGATACCTGTTTTCAAAAATTAAACAACATTATGCTAGCACCATCAATAAATTCTGGATGTGGTATTAATTCAAATATACTAAGGCGTTTGTAATGATTCTTGGCTACAAGACAAAGCTTTAATATTGTATTAGCTCTATGATATTCATATACATACAAGTGTAAACAATGTAATCAATACCACACTTACAAACTATATCCTTTACAGGCCCACTTTTAATTGCAATCTACATCACCTTGGTGCAGTTTGAAACAAGAAGTAGCCATCCCTTGAAATGATTCCTTCTGTTGAGGCCCCACCCCCATCACCATGACCTTCATACAAAATCACTACATCTCAGGATTTTCACTTTATGCAATTCTGCAAAAACTGGTAGAACAAATCTGAAATCCATCAACTCCAGAATTACAATTCATGGCTTTCTGTGGCCAACTGCTGGGGAGGGCAGGTCATAAGGAAATACAAACTTCTTAAGAAAACTTGAACATGTGCCCAGTGGGGCAATTTATTCCCCTTTATGCACACGTTTAACAATTCATCATTCATATAGCTCTTTCCACTGTTGTCACCCCTGATATTATTTTTGATTTTTTTTTTACTTTTTTTTCCTCTAGATGACAGATCCCATGCTACAGCTCTACAGTTTTGCAGTATGACCTGGCACAAAACATCAGTCAATTCCCTTCAATACAAGTTCAGGAATTTCATTTACTGAATACATCAAAACAATAAGGTGGTTAATAGCATGCATACTTTCCAGTAAAATAGTTCTGTGGATACAATATCAACCTCTTGAGAAAACTCAAAATACTTTTGCTTATTCCTGTTTATATTTAAGGTTTTGTTTACCCCCATATAAAGTTGGAGTTTGTGTTTTGCACAAAATGACCATGAAAGCTGAGAGAAACCACTTTAGTCTCTTTTTTTAAAAAAATGGCCACTCCTGACTTTTCATAAAGCCCTAACCAATTTATTACATATGCATACAAGGCAAGTATTGTGAGGAATACATTGAAACCCAGTAATAAATTATTGAACACATTACACGAGGACTACAACTATCAATAAAAGTCATTAGCAATTTTGACACTAAATCATTCAGCTAAAATTTCAAAGATAGAGTTTTCTAATGAAAGGTCATCAGTCTGAAAAGTCAACACGATTTTTCTCTGCAGATGCTGCCTGACAATGATTTCAGTGATTAAATTACTGGACTAACAATACTGAGGCACAGATTTGAACCAACCACAACAGCTGACGAACTTAAATTCAGTTAATTTAACAAATCTTAAATTAAAATATTAAAATTTATGAGATTTCCTGGTGGTGGCTGATGGAATAACAGCCATGTGCCATTGCTCCAACGTTAATTATCTTACTATTTCCAACCTGTCTTGATACTTCTTTTTTAAGTGTGATATTCTTTCATTATGGGTGGAAGGAGTGCCAGAGGTACTAAAAAGGATGATTTTCCTGCCTCTTTGGATTCTATTATGGAATTGCTGCAAAGTCATACACGAGAACCTCTGACAAGTTTCAACAATTCAGCACTGAATTTAAACAAATAGATGGTAAATTGGACTTTATCCAACAAACTCGTAATGAACACGATAAATGTATTAAAAATAATGAGGAAAATTTGTTGGCTCTGGAAACAGAAGTGGATGAATTGCAGAAGCTTTGTGAAAAGCAATCAGAAGTCCAAGGAAAGGTTAAGACAGAAGATTATCGACCTAGAAAACAGAAATAGAAGGAACAACCTACAGGTTCTGGGTCTCGAAGAATTAATCAAAGGTAACCATCCTATGGAGTTTTTTGCAAACTTTTTGCAAGCATTATTTCCAGAGATTTTGACGTCTGTGCCTATGATCCATCGAGTTCACAGATCTCAAACAACAGGAATTCTGCAGATGCTGGAAATTCAAGCAACACACATAAAAGTTGCTGGTGAATGCAGCAGGCCAGGCAGCATCTCTAGGAAGAGGTGCAGTCGATATTTCAGGCCGAGATCCTTCGTCCATGGGTCTCAGCCTGAAACGTCGACTGCACCTCTTCCTACAGATGCTGCCTGGCCTGCTGCGTTCACCAGCAACTTTTATGTGTGTTGCTTGAGTTCACAGATCTCCTGTGTTTAGACCTCCTAACGTTCAGAGACCAAGATCAGTAATAATCTGTTTTCAGGAATTTAAAACAAAGGAACTCTTAATTCGCAAATGTCGTCTAAGAGGCATGATTGACTATAATGGTCGCAAGATTAGATTTGTTGAAGATTATTCGCCTGAGGTTATGCAGGAACGTGTTAAGTTCAAAGAAGTTATGTCCGAGCTTTTTAATATGGGTTTCAAACCTTCCCTTCACTACCCAGCCCGACTCAGAATCACACTTAAAAACGGTTCTTTCGAATGGTTCCGCTCGACTGTTGAAGCATAAAAGTTTTTAAAATCTGAAGGCTAACTACTTAGTTTCTCCTTACATGAAGACACAAGATTAAATGAGAAACTTTTAATTCGCAAATCCCGTCGAAGGGGTATGATTGG
This sequence comes from Mobula hypostoma, assembly GCF_963921235.1. NCBI lineage: Eukaryota > Metazoa > Chordata > Chondrichthyes > Myliobatiformes > Myliobatidae > Mobula > Mobula hypostoma. The sequence goes on from NC_086097.1 coordinate 131,040,738, forward strand.
TGAAAGGGTGGAATACTAAGATTCTCAAAAGATTATTCGCTTGAGGTTATACAGGAATGTGCTAAATTTAAACAAGCTCTGCTGGAATTTTTTTAACAAGAGTTTTAACCCATCCTTTGGCTACCCAGTTTGACTGAGAATCTCATTAAAGATGGATCCTTCGAATGATTTCATTTGAATGCTGAAGCACAAAGATTATTTTAATTTGAAGGCTAATTACTTAGTCTGTTTTTCCACGAAGATATAAGATTAATGTTCAATGCCTATCTGTATGAATAATTGTATCTTTTACTTTTGGTAAACCTTTCTAACTAATTTCCTTTAGTATTTTTTAATACTGTATTTTTTATATACGAGAATTGAATCTCTTGTTTGGGTATTGTTTAGTCTGGGCTGGAATATAAATAACCTTGAAACTAATTGGAGCAATCACCAGGTTTTTTGGGGGGGTTGTCCATAGTTTGTAGATGCTGACTTTCTATTGGTCGGTTTTATTTCTTTGGGAGGTGGGTGGTGTTATGGTTTCAAAGCTGCTTTCAAATTTTTAGCCAACTTGTTGCTTGGTTACCATTTCTCAAGGTTTATGGCTTGGTTTTTAACTTACATTTTAATCCTTCCTTTAAGTACTATTAAAAATGGACCAAACTATTAATTTTAAACAAAAACAACAGGAATTCTGCAGATGCTGGAAATTCAAGCAACATACATCAAAGTTGCTGGTGAACGCAGCAGGCCAAGCAGCATCTATAGGAAGAGGCGCAGTCGACGTTTCAGGCCGAGACCCTTCGTCAGGACAAACTATTAATTTACTCAGTTTTAACATGAAAGGGTTAAATCACCCTGTTAAACATAATAAGATTTTTGCTTATATTAAGAAATTTAAGGTCCTTTTTTTTTAATACAAGCAACTCACATATGCAAATGTGATAATCCACATTTTTTTTAGCTGTTGGAACAGACTTTGTTTTCACTCTTCTTTTCAGGCCAAAGCTAGAGGAGTTTCCATTCTTATAGATAATATATTTTCTTTTGTCCAACATAGTGTCTGATACTAATGGATGTTTTGTTATAGTTTCAGGAAAACTAGATAATAAATTAATAGTATTTGCCAATGTGTATGCCCCAAATATAGATGACCCAGGATTCTTTGATCACTTTTTTTCTGTTTTCACCAGATCTGAATCTTTATTCTTTGGTGATGGGAGGAGATTTTAACTGTTGGTTAGACCCCATTTTAAAACAATCATCTTCTAAACCAGCGTCTCTTAATAAATCAGCTTTGTTTATTCAATCCTTTTTATTGAAGTGTGGTATAGTTGATGTTTGGCATTTTTTACATCTTTAGATAGGGAGTATTCATTTTTTTTCCTATGTTCATCGCACATATTCCAGGATTGATTTTTTTTTTACATCGATAGTCAAATGATTTCATCAGTTCGTTCCTGTGAATATAAAGAGATTGCTGTTTCAGATCATGCTCCTATATTTTTATCTTTAAAACTCCCTGGTCTTCTTCAAACCAACAGATTTTGGCGTTTTAATACAACTTGGTTATCTGATAAGGAATTTTTTAAATTTCCACAGAGGCATATTATTTTATGTTTTGAAGAGAATAAAAAGAAAGAGACTTCTAATCTTATTGTACGGGATACTTTCAAGGCCTATATTAGAGGACAAATTATTTCTTATACTGCGAGTGTCAAGAATAAAGCTAATAAAGAAAGAAATGAATTGGCCAATCATTTAAAACAATTAGATCAAAAATATGCTCTCGCTCCAGATCCTGTTTTATATAAAAGACGTGTTGAAGTTAAAACTAAATATGATCTTCTGTTAACATATCCAATTGAAACTCAACTTTTTACAGATAAAACTCAATTTTACATTAATCATTTTACATAACTCAGGCAAAGTATTGGCCAACCAATTAAAAACTTCTGTAGTTAAACGACAAATTAAAGAAATTTACAATACTAATGGTGATAGGACAACTGATTACTCTGAAATAAATGATACCTTTAGAGAATTCTGTTCTAAACTTTATAGTTCTGATTCCCCTAAAGATAATACTGTAATGAATAATTTTCTAGAACAATTAAATATCCCTGCACTTTCTGCAGATAATTGCAAACAGATGGATCAACCCATTTCTTATGAGGAAATCGCCAAGGCTATACGTTCATTACACTTGGGGAAGGCTACGGGTCCAGATGGATCTTCTGGAGAATTTTATAAGGCTTTTTCTTCATTAATTAAACCGCAGTTACACATAGTTTTTTTGGATTCTTTCAAATTGGTAGTTTGCCTCAATCTTTTTATGAAGCTTCTATTTCACTTATCCTAAAAAAGAACAAAGATCCAACTGAATGCTCTTCATAGAGGCCAATTTCATTACTTAATGTAGATACTAAAATTCTTTCTAAAGTTCTGGCTTGTAGGATTGAAAATATTTTACCTTCTATTATTTCTGATCAACAGACTAGATTTATTAAAAACCAACATTCCCATTTTAATATACGCCATGTATTAAATGTTACTTACCCTCCTTCTCAGGAGATATCGGAATGTGTGATATTCCTGAGATGCTGAGAAGGCCTTCGATCGGGTTGAATAGATTTATTTAAAACCTTAGAAAAATTTCATTTTGGACTAGATTTAATTCAATGGATTAAATTACTTTATTTATCTCCTTCTGCTCGGGTTCTTACTAATTTTCAAAATTCCAAACTATTTAAACTTCACCACAGAACTAGACAAGGCTGTCCGTTGAGTCCCTTACTTTTTGATTTAGCTTTAGAACCCCTTGCCATTGCTTTGCGAGAATCTAATGATATCTGTGGCATTTTAAGGAGAGGTATCACCCACAAAATCTCGCTTTACGCTGATGATATATTGATTTTTATCTCTAATGTTGAGACCTAGTTACCTTGTGTACTTTCTTTACTTTACCGTTTTAGCCAATTTTCAGGATATAAATTGAACCTACATAAGAGTGAATTATTTCCTTTAAATAATTTGGTATCAATTAATACTAATCTCCCTTTTAAAACTGTAAGGAATCAATTTACTTATTGGGTGTAACAATCACGAAGAATTACAAACATCTGTTTAAAGAAAACTTTCTTACTTTATTGAACCATGTAAAAAAGATATTATTAAATTGGTCACCTCTTTCAATATTGTTGATTGGATGAATTAATTCTATTAAAATGAATATTCTACCTAAATTTATATATGTTTTTCAGGCTTTACCCGTTTTTATTCCTAGATCCTTTTTTGACTCTCTTGAATCTATTTTATCCTCCTATATATGGAAAAATAAACGTCCTTGTTTAAAGTTCATCTTCAAAAATCTAAAAAGTCTGGAGGTTTAGCCTTACATAATTTTAGGTTTTATTACTGGGCAGTTAATATACGATATCTTACGTCTTGGCTATATTATATTAATCGTGTAGACTGTCCAGTATGGGTTTCAGAAGCTAATTCTGTCAATAAATTTTCTATTATTTCTCTTCTTGGACCCTTACTTCCTTTATTTGTAAGTAAATTAACTGATAATTTAATAGTTAAACATACTCTGAGGATCTGGATACAATTTAGAAAACATCTTAGTTTATTGAGATTTTCCCTTTCTACTCCCATTTATTCTAATTTTTTTTAAACCCTCCATGACTGATTTAGTCTTTAAAGAATGGGACAGGTTGGGTATTAAGTGTTTTTGGGATCTGTTTGTTGGAGGAAATCTTTTTTCATTTGAGCAATTGTCAGCTAAATATAGCCTACCCAAAACTCATTTTTTTTTTTAGATCTCTACAAATCAGAGACTTTCTAAGATCTCAATTATGCACATTTCCTATAAGCTCAGATAAGAACATACTAGACATAATTTTTTAAATTTGACACCTTTTTATAATGGTTCAATATCTAATATTTATGGTATGTTACTGGAGACCAGGAATGTTCCTTCAGACAAAATTAAGAATCTCTGGGAACAAGATTTACAGACATCAATATCTGAGGAAACTTGGAATGAAATTTTTAAACTGGTTAATACTTCATCGCTATGTGCTCGCCATTCCTTCATACACCTTCATACAATTTAAGGTGGTACAGAGAGTCCATATGACTAAAGATAAGCTAACTCGTTTTTATTCGGATATATCTCCCTACTGTGACAGATGCAATAATGGAGAAGCTTCATTAATTCGTATGCTTTGGACTTGTCCATGTCTTGTAAAATATTGGAAGGAAGTTTTTCAAACTTTTTCTTTACTTTTCAAAGTCAATTTTAAGCCTAATCCTCTGATGGCCCTATTCGGTATTGTTGCAGGACAAGATATCAAGTTGAAGACATCTGATTTACATATTTTGGCCTTTAGCTCTCTTATAGCTAGGAGGGCGCTTTTGTTTAAATGGAAAGATTTTTCTCCTTCTACTCATGCTCAATGGTTATGCGACGTTATGTCATGCTTAGATTTAGAGAAGATTCGCTGTTCAATTTCTGAATCTCGTCAAGACTTTCAAACATTGTGGGGACCCTTTCTGAATTATTTTCAAAACCCTCAATTCGTTGTTTAAATTTAGATGTTGGCTATTATTAATTTTTATTATACGAGAAGGTATTTTATCTTTTTTTCTCCTTAATAAACAGCTTCAGTCTTGGTAGGGGTTAGACTCTTTTTTTTGTAATAAATTAGTATATTTCAATATAACTTTGACTAACCTATATAAATACGGGGTAATGAGATTGTTATTATGAATAGATATACTATAATGTAATTGGTAGTTGCTTTTTTCGACATTATATATACTTTCTTGTATTCTGTATTCTTCTATCTAGAAACTAATAAAAATATTGAAAGAGAATTTACAATGATGATGGAACTGCTAGGCTATCATAAAAACATGTCATTGCAACAAAAACAACTTCCATTTTCCAATTTATCCACATGCCAGGTAGATTGGCCACTTACAAATTATCCCTAGTATGGGGATGGTAGGAGAATCAGAGAAATAGATGTGTGAGAGATAATAGTTTATGGGAAGGTTGTCAAAACTGTTGAACATATGACCAACACCAGCTTACCTGACATCAAAAATATATGTACAGAAAGGTGCCAGCAATATCATGAATTATCCCACCCACCCTGCCCATGGACTGCCTATCCCACTCACGTCAGAGGCATGGCTATAGAATCAACACCAGGACCAAAAGACTTAAGAATAGTTACTTTTCCCAAGCAGCAAGGCTGATCAACACCTCTACCCACTAACCCAACACACCATCCACCACCATAACTTTATCATTTACTGTCTATCACCTAAGGTACAGAAACTCATGTACCTAGCATTACTTTCTGTATATAAGCTATTGTATGTATTTATATTTATGTGTTCTTTATCTTATGTTTATTTTTGTGCTGCATCGGATCAGGAGTAACAATTACTTCATTCTCCTTTATACTTATGTACTAAAAATTACATCAGAGAATCTTAAATATTGAATACTTGACTATTATATTATGTTAACTAGCATAAACTCTGCGGGCTGAATGGTTTCCTTCAATGCTATGTGGAAAATTGAAAATCATCGATGTTGGTCTCCAATTGAAATCTGTAATCCTAATAGGAATTGGAAAAAAGATTTAAAATACCGTATTGTGATAGAGAGGAATCAAATAGATGCTGAGGATATGCCTAAGGCCAGAAGACTTTAATCAAGCAATCAACAGAAACCAATACACAGCTTCAACTTTTGAAAAGGAATCATCTACTAAAAGTTTCATGAACTTTGATGAGGAACATCCAAAATTCCTTTTAGAAGATGAAAGTTCTAATATCTACCTTTAAGAGTAAGCCAGAATGAGCTTCAGCAGGAAATAAAGGAGATTTACAGAGCATAGAAGGGAACAGCAGTCACAGCTGATTTATACAATAGATGACCATCAGCTTCCTGAAATAATGGGAAGAAAGACAGGGCATGGAAAGAATATTTTCATTAATGGGACTGTAGGACCAGAAGACCAGAGTCATTTCTTTAGCAGGTAGCAAATCTGTGGACAGCTATGGAAGCATATTTAAAGTGGAGGTTTACAGGTTCTTGATTAGTAAGTGCGACAAAGGTCACGGGGAGAAGGCAGGAGACTGGGGTTGAGAGGGAAAGTACATTAGCCATGATCAAAAGGTGGAGCAGACTCAAAAGGGCTGAATGACCTAACTCTGCTCCTTATCAACTTGCATGGTTTCATTTAAATCTTAAGTTTATTCAAAGCAACTATATCAAAAGATGAAGAGAAGTTACTTCCAAAATTACGTAGTTTGTGGAAAACCGTTCTCTTGGTGGGGGAGGGGAAGTTTGCAGATTCAATTGGACCCTTTTTGTCAACAAATCTCTTCAGGAGCCAGTTGGAACTAATGGTGCAATGCAGTACAGACCATTTGTACTGGAAAGATCGAGTTTTGTATATGGTTAACTCAAATGAACAGACTTAGATCCTCCAGATGTTCCCAAACCAAGTTGAAAGTAGAATCTAAGGCAGACTCATTTAGCACTGCTTCCTCCTGGTTAGCAGAAGGTTCACACTTGACTAATGTCTCGCAAAGAAGAAAATCCAAAAAGAGTATAGGGGTGTTATTCATGATAATTTATTCAGTAGGAGAATCAAGTCAGCTGTGAACAATGTTAGAGGTTCAAAATCATAAAGAACTATTGGAATTGTCGATGTACAGGCAGGTCCGGTCAAAAATAATCACACAAAAGTTTACTTCTACCACCAATAGAATTAACTTGTCTGGCACAATAGGCATTGGGGAAAAGATCAAACAATTCAGACTTTCTTGATCCAACAGGTAATGAGATATCAAAAAGTTGACACATCATGTTTAAGTTTGGCTGAATGAAGTGTTATTGCTGTCATTGCTGTCGAAGTCTTGTAACTACTTTCTAGGTACAATGAAGTTTATTTTAATCAAAACTGAATTGTTGAAAATATCACTCTTGAAAAAGTGGTCAAATTGAATAAGTGACAAAGAAACAAGACAGTAAGTAGTCAAGTACAAATAATGCTATCTGCTATTTTATACCGCATGATAATAGAACTATTTCATGACAACAATTTTACAATATTAATTATTTAGAAACAGAATTAAAAGTATGTCCAGCATGTCCAAAATTGAGTTTTCCATTATGGATGAAACTTTAGTCAGTAATAAACATATTCCAGCAAAAATATTTTATAGATTTAGTTTATTACCAAAATACATCAAAAATTATCATGTTTAGGTAAAATTAATCATGCAAATATATTCAAGGAAATTCTTTAATTTTTATGTGGTTGATAGGAAACCATTTTAACTTCTACTAAAATCTGCTTGTAAACTAGCAGGATTTACAAGGGAGCTTAGCAACAAAAGTCTCAGCATGTTCCATTATGGAACATGTTGTCCAATTTGAGTTATTTCAAGCTATGAAACTGCGATTGTTGGTAGTGTATGGCAAATGACCAAACAGATCCATGGAATATTTCGGAAAGAGCTTTTGCCTGCTTTTCTGTTGAAGGTGAAACAAATGGAGATAGCAAAAAAGTTAAAAAAAATTGTCCATGTAAAAATCTCAAAATTTATTCAAGATATCAAACAAGTTATGAATGTCAGATTAAAAAAATGTACACCAGAAATGCATTTTAGTAGACCGGAGAGGGTAGAGTGCTTTCTTGCAGGATGTGGGAAGACAGGGAGACCTCCAGTGCAAACACATCTGCAAGAAGCACATCCAGCTGCAGCTTCTTACAGACTGTGTTATAGAAGTGGAGCAATGTTGGTGACAAGCAGATGATAATGGTATCTGATTGCGAATCTGTGATTCATAGTGTACTATAGTGCTGAAACCTTGTTGTCTGACATCTATTGTATATTAATAACTTGGGTGAGACTGTAGAAGACATGATTAGTAGCTTTGCGGATGAGATACAAGTTGGTTGCGGAAAGCAAGAAAAGTTGTCTAAGCTACAGCAAGATACAAATTGGAGAGAAAATTGGCTGGGGCATTAGCAGATGGAATTTAATTCCAACGGGGTATTGCTGAAGAAAAACATTTTTCAAAGCGAGCATGGCCTGTTGGGACATTCTGCAGAGCTTGAGATTGGACAAGTAGCTACTCTTACAAGAGAAATGCCCCCGCCAGATTTGAAAAGCGAGTGGGGCCTGTCAAAACATTTTCCAGAGTTGAGATTACACGTTACTAGGCACTAGGCACTTGGCAACAAGAGAATAAAAAAGTTACCCGTTTTAAGCAGAACAGCCACTGTGCAAATGGACCAGTTTTAGAGTGGGACACTGAGCCTTTGGCTTTAAGAAGCTTCGATGCCGAGAGGTAGAGGTTAAGGTAAGCTTCTGCGAAGTTTCTTGTTCTTTCTTATCGGACAGTTAGAGCAGTGGGAATGAGAGTCAGGGCAGTGGAGTGTTCTCTTGCAGGATGTAGGAAGACAGGGAGACCTCCAGTATCCCTGGCAACTACACCTGCAACAAGTGCATCCAACTGCAGCTTCTTACAAACCATTTTAGGGAATTGGAGCTGGAGGACCTTATGGCTCATTTGAGACACAGAGGGTTGATTGACATGCGATACAGGGGAATAGTTACACCCAAGGTGCAAGACACAGATAAATGGACAACCATCAGGAAAGGAAAAAAGGGGTAGGTAATTACTGCAGGTCCCCCTGTAGCCATTCCCCTCAATAACAAGTATATTGCTTTGGATACTATGGGAGGGGGCATATAATCTAGCAGAGGAAAGTAATAGCAGTCAGGTCTACAGCACCAAGTCTGGAATTGTGTATGAGAAAGGAAGGAAGAAGAGGCAAATAGTAGTGATAAGCGTTTCACTAGTTTGGAGAACAGACAGGAAATTCTGTAGACAAGAATGAGATTCCAGGTGGTATGCTGCCTCCCAGGGACATCTTGGATCAAGTCCATAGTATTCTGAAAGGAGAGGGTGAAGAGCAAGACATCATGGCCCATGTTTGTACTAATGACATAGACAGGAAGAGTGACAACTTTCAGCAAAGCTCCAGGAGTCAGGTTCTAGGTTAAAGTACAGAACTGCCAGGGTGATGATCTCAGCATTGCTACTTGTGCCACTTGCTCGTTAGGTTAGAAATAGGAAGACTATACATTTCAACATGTCGCTAAGGAGACATAAGCAGAAGAAGGGACTTCAGATTTTTGGATGATTAGGCTCTCTTCCAGCGGAGATGGGACGTGTAAAAACAGGACGGTTTGTATCTGAACTGGAGGAAGACTAATATCCTTGAAGGAAGGTCTGCTTGTGCTGCTTTGGTGGGGGGGGGGGGAAGGTTGGGAGGTTCAAACTAGAATTGTGCGGGGGGAGATGGGTATCAGGGTGCCAGGGCAGACAGTGGAGTGAATGTGGGTAAGTTGAAAGAGTAGAAGTTAAGCCTGCATAAAAACACAAACTAAACGGTTGAGCATGGTTGGACGAAGGTTCAGTTGCATTTTTTTCCAATGTAAGGGATAGTGTAGGTATGGTAGGTGAGTTTAGTGCACAGATTGACAAATGTGAAATACTGAGTACAGGGCTTGTATGCTCCTGTAAGAATAAAAGGCATGGCTAACAGATTTAAGCAATCTTGGTTTGAGGAGCATTGAAGCCCTGGTTAAGAAAGAGCTGCACAGTAGATATAGACAGCTAGGAACAAATGAAGCACTTGAGTATAGGAAATGCAAGAGAACACTTCAAAATTGAAAGTAAACTTATTATCAAAGTACATATATGTCAGCATACACAACCCTGAGATTCATTTTCTTGCAGGCATACTCTAGAAATCTGTAGTAGAACAATAACCATAATATAAATCAAAGAAAGAACACACCAAATTGGGCATTCAACCAGTGTGCAAAAGACAACAAACTGTGTGGATACAGAAAGAAAGAATTTTCACAAACTCCTAAGGAAACAGAGGCACTTCCGTGCTTTCTTCATAATTGCATTTATGTGCTAGACTCAGAACAGGTCCTCCAAAATAATAACACCAAGCAATTTAACTTTGCTGACTCTCTCCACCTCTGATTCCCACAATGAAGATTGGCTCATGGACCTCTGGTTTCCTCCTTCTGAAGTTAATAATTACCTTCTTAGTCTTGCTGACCTTGAGTAAGAGGTGTTATCAGGGCACCACTCAGCCAGATTTTCAATCTCTCTCCTATATGCTGATTCATCACCACCTTTGATTAAGCCTATGACAGTGGTTTCATCAGCAAACTTGAATATGGCATTAGAGCTGTACTTGGCCACAGTCATATGTGTAAAGTGAGTAGAACAGGTAACTAAGCACATATCCCTGTGGTGCACCTGTGCTGATGGGAGATCATGGAGATATTGCTGGCAATCCAAACTGATTAGGTCCGCAAGTGAGGAAATCGAAAATAGAATTGCACAAGGAAGCACGGAGGCCAAGGTCTTTGAAAGAATGATGGTATTTAATGTCGAGCTGTAGTCAATAATATATGCATCCTGATGTATGTATCTTTGCTACCCAGATGTTCCAGGGTTGAGTGAAGAGCCAGTGAGAAGGCATCTACTGTGGACTTGTTGCTCCAGTAGCCAAATTGGAGCAGATTGAAGTCACTCCTCAGGCAAGAGTTGATATGTTTCATCACTAACCTCTCAAAACATTTCATCACTGTGGATGTAAGTGCTACCAGATGATACTCATTGAGGCAGGTCACCACACTGTTCTTGGGCTTTGGTATAATTGAAGCCTGCTTGAAGCAGGTGGGTACCTTGAATTGCCAAAGCACGAGTTTGCAGAGCTCAGTGAACACTCCAGCCATCTGATCAGCACAGGTCTTTAGTACTTGGCCAGATACCCTGCCTTTACCGGATCCTTTTCAGTCAGCCTCAGAGACTGAAATCACAAGATCATCAGGGGCTTTGGGAGTTTGTGTTGGTCCCTCCCTGTTCTGAGGGTCAAAACAAGCATAGAAGGCATAGACCTCATCTGCAATGAAGACTTGTTGTTGCCTATGTCACTTGAGTTAACTTTATAAGAGGTGACAGTATTCAAGCCCTGCCACGACTGTCCAGCATCCTTCATTAGTTTAAGTTTAGTCCAGAATTGCCACATCCCCCATGAGATGGCATCCTGAAGATTGAACCTAAACCTCTTGTAATTTTCTTGGTCACCAAACTTGAATACCTCTGATCTAGTCCTCAATAGATTGCGGATCTCATGGTTCATCCAGTGTTTCTGGTTGGGAAGAAACTCAACTAAAACTGTTTTAAGTCCGTAAGACCTAGGAGCAGAATTCAGTCATTCAGCCCATCAGGTCTGCTCCGCCATTCCATGATGGTTGATCCTATTCAACCCAATACAACTGCCTTCTCACCATATCCTTAGATGCCCTGACTGATCAGGAAACAACCAACTTCCACCTTAAGTATACCCACAGACTTGGACTCCACAGCAGTCTGTGGCAGAACGTACCACAGATTCACTTACTGACTAAAAAACTCCTCCTTACCTCCATTGTAAAAGGTTATCCCTCAATTTTGAGGCTATGCCCTCCAGTTCTGGATACCCCCACCATAGAAAATACAGTCTCCACATCCACCTTATCTAGTCATTTCAACATTAGGTAGATTTCAATGAGATCCCACCACCCCCCCAGCATTCTTCTAAATTCCAGTGAGTACAGGCCCAAGGCTGCCAAATGCTCCTCATATGTTAACCCCTTCATTCCCAGAATCATCCTCATGAACCACCTTTGGACTCTCTCCAATGACAACACTTCCTTTCTGAGATTTGGAGTCCAAAACTGTTGACGATATTCCAAGTGCGGCCTGATTAGTGCCTTATAAAGACTCAGCATTATCTCCTTGCTTTTATATTATATTCCCCTTGAAATAAATGCCAACATTGCATTGTTTTCTTTACTACAGATTCAACCTGTAAATTAACCTTCTGGGAGTCTTGCACAAGGACTCCCAAGTCCTCCTGCACCTCTGATGTTTAAACCTTCTCCCCATATAGATAATAGTCTGCACTATTGTTTCTTTTCCAGAATGCGTTACCATACATTTTCTAACATTGTATTTCATCTGCCACCTTTTTGCCCATTCTTCCAATTTGCCTAAATCTTGTTGCAATCACATTGCTTCCTCAGCACCATCTACCCCTCCACCTATCTTCATATCAGCCGCAAACTTTGCCACAATGCCATCAGTTCCATTATCCAAATCACTGACAAACAATGTGAAAAGTAGCGGTAAGGTTGTCCTTAATAACCATGGTGTATTCATTAAGATCTGCCAATGAGTTCACCAATGCAAAGCAATCCCATGGCGTTCCTCTGCTTCCTGCAACCATCTCTTTGTTGTCCTAACCTCTGGAGCTTTACACTTTAGCCTCTGCCAGCATGCATATAGCAACAGGACTAACAAGTGCTCAGATTTACTAAAATGCAGTCTGGGCATGGAGCAGTAGGCATTCCTCATCTTAATATAACAGTGGCCTAGTGTCTTGGGACCGCTGGTGTTACAGGTTATATGCAGATGGTAATTAGACAGGGTTTTCTTCCAACAAGCTTTGATTCAAAATGCATCAGGGTGGACTGCTTCTTGATTGGAGACAGTATCATGCAGTATCTCAAGTGCTTGATTTTATAGTAGGCCACTGGTAGTATGCAAACTGAAGTCAGGTTTATGAAGGACAACTCTCTAGGTAATTTGACAGGACAGAATTTGACCATTAGGAGCTCAAGTTTGGGAGAACATGAGTTCGACAAACCCATCACATTGGAGAACCATCATGAATCACATACATTCACCTTTTGTCTTTTCCGAATCAGTTCAGTCCATTCTGTGAATTGAGAGGACTTAAGAGGGAAATTAGGAAGGCTCAAAGAAGGAATGAGATTGCTCTCACAGACAAAATAAAGTCTTCTGCAAATATATTAAGGTCAAAAGGATAACAAGAAATGAAATTGATTCATTTGAAGATCAGTATGGTCATCCGAGCATGGAGCCGGAAGAGATAGGGAGATCTTAAATGGACTTTTTTTTGTCTGATATCAATAGTAGGTTGGGAATTATTGCAAGGTATTCAAAGGGACAGAATGTAAGTATTTGGATAGGCAGGGCCTGATTAGGGATCATCAACGTGGCTTTGTGCATGGCAGCTCGTGTCTAACCAATCCTTAAGTTTTTCAAGGTGGATACCAGAAAGTTGATGAAGAAAAAGCAGTGGACATTATCCCACATGGGAGGCTGGTCCAAAAGGTTTAGTCACTTGGCATTCAGGATGAAGTAGTAAACTGGATTCAACATTAGCAGGAGAGGCCAGAGAGTGGAAGGAAGTGGTTGCCTCTCCGACTGGAGGCTTGTGACTGTTAGTGTGCCCAGGGACTGGTGCTGGGTCCATTGTTGTTTCTCATCTATATTAATAATTTGGATGATAATGTGATAAACTGGATCAGCCAATTTGCATATGTAGCGAGGAAGGCTATCAAAATTTGCAGTGGGATCTGGGCCAGCTAGAAAAATGAGCTGGAAAATAGCAGATGGAATTTAACGCTGACCAGAGTGAAGTGTTTCACTTTGGGAGGACAAACTAGTGTCAGACTTACACAATAAACAGTAGGGCACTGAGGAGTGCAGTAAAACAGAGGGATCTTGGAATACAGATCTATAATTCCTTAAAAGTGGCATCCCAGGCACATAGGGTTATAAAGAGAGAGCTTTTGGCACATTGGGTTTCATAAATCAATTTGGGGTGTTATATTGAAATTGTATAAGATATTGGTGAGTGAAAATTTGGTATCTTGTATCCAGTTCAGGACACCTACCTACCGAATAAGATTGAAAGAGTATAAAGAAGATTTACAAGTATGCTGTTGGGACTTGAAGACTTGAGTTATAGGGGGAAGTTGAATAGGTTACTTTATTCCATGAAGCATAGATGAATGAGGGGAAATTTGATAGAGGTATACAGAAGTTATGAGGTGTATAGATTGGGTAAATGCAAGCAAGCTTTTTCCACGGAGGTTGGGTGAAACTAGAAATAGAGGTCATAGGTTAAGGGTGAAAGATGAATTGTTTAAGGGGAACCTAAAGAGGAACACCTTTACTCAGAGGGAGGTGCAAGTGTGAAATAAGCTACTAGCGGAAGTGGTGGATGCAACATTTAAGTTTGGATAAATAATTGGATGGGCAGGCTATGGAGGGCTATGGTCAAGGAGGGGTTCAATGGGACAAGGCAGAATAACTGTTTAGCACAGAAGGCTGGTTTCCATGCTGTAGTGCCCTATGATTCTGATTACAAGGTGTGCATTTTGGGAAGTCAAACAGGGGAAGAACAAATACACAATTAATAATAGGGCAATATAGAATGATGAACAGAAGAATCTTAGACCTAGACTCATCTCAATAGTTGCAACACAGTCAACAGGATGATAAAGGCAACATAAAGAAAAGTTTGTCGTATAGGTCAGGTCAAGAATATAAAAGTTGGTATACTGTGATACAATTTTACAAAACCAGTTGGCGAATTGTGTGCAATTCTGGTTACCACTCAATGGGAAGGTTGTAGTAGTGCTGGTAATCAATCATTTTTTACTCGTCCCCCATGCACCTCCAGTAAGTGAGAACTAAATTTAATGCCATTAGTCTGAAAGTAACACATTTGATGAGTCTGCAATCCTAGTCTACTCAAATTGTATAAAAACATCAACAAAGTGAGTACAGTCCTGTTGAAGGGTCTTAGTCCAAAGCATCAACTATTTACTCTTTTCCATCAATGCTAACTGGCCTACTGAGTTCCTCCAGCATTTTGTGTATGTTGTTAACAAAATGAGATTAAAACCAAAAGCAATCCAATTCAAAGGATCAAATATAATCAAGTTGTTTGTGGCATTAAAAAGTCACCTCAGAATGGAAAAGTAGCAAAAAAAAGATCAAGGGAGCAAACTTTACAACAATACAAGTTTTCATGATTTGGACCATAGACCTCAATACCTCCTCGTGCGACTGGATCCTTGATTTCCTCACTTGCAGACCCCAGTCAGTACAGTTTGGCAACAATTTTTCCACAATCACCATCAGCACAGGTGCACCACAAGGTTGTGTGCTTAACCCTCTGCTCTACTTCCTTTATTCTTATGACTGTGAGGTTATGAACAGCTCCCTTGCCATATTTAAGTTTGCTGATTACACTACTGCTGTTGGTCAAATCAAAGGTGCTGATGAACTGGCATATACAAGGGAGATTGAAAATCTGGTTGAATGGTATCACAACTAAAAACCTGTCACTCAATGCCAGCAAAACCAAAGTGCTGATGGTTCACTACAGGAGGAAGAAATCAGAGGTCCATGAGCCAGTCCTCATCAGGGGATTTGAGATGGAGAAAGTCCTTGAACTTTAAACTCCTTGGCAAGAATTTCTCACATCATATCAGAGGATCTGACGGGGACCAGCACATAAGTGCCAATAGAATGAAGGTGAGTCAGTGCTTCTACTTTCTTATAAGTTTGCACAGATTTGACATGTTGACTAAAACTTTGACACCCAGATGCACAGTAGAGAGTATATTAACTGGTTGCACCACAGCCTGGTATGGAAACAACACCAAGAACAGAAAAGCTTACAAATAGTGGTTGACACAGGCCAGTCCATCACAGGAAAAGCCCTCCCCACCATTGAGCACAACAATACTGCTACAAGTAGTATCTTTCAAGGACCCCCACCATCCAGCCCATGCCACCTTCTTGCTACTGCCACTGTGATGGCAATACAGGAGCCTTCAGTCCACACCATCAGGTTCAGGGATAGTTATTACCCTCTAACCATCTGCCTCCTGAACCAGCATGAATAACTTCCTACCTCAACACTGAACTGGTTCCAAACCTATGGACTCATTTTCAAGGACTCTACAGCTCATGTCCTCAGTATTGTTTACTTTTTTATAATGCATTTCCTTTGTACATTGGTTGTCAGTCTTTGTGTGTAGTTTTTCATTGATTCTATTGTATTTCTTTGTTCTACTGTGAATGTCTGCAAGAAAATTAATCTCAGGGTAATACATGGTGATATATACATATTTTGATAATAAATTTACTGTGAACTTCGATTATTCCAAATGAATGTAGTTACGTAAAAAAACATAATAGGTTAGCGAACACTCAGGACCCAGTGTACAATTGAATTCTGCATGGGTGCAAACATTATTGAGTCTAACGCAAA
Organism: Mobula hypostoma; assembly: GCF_963921235.1. Taxonomy (NCBI): domain Eukaryota; kingdom Metazoa; phylum Chordata; class Chondrichthyes; order Myliobatiformes; family Myliobatidae; genus Mobula; species Mobula hypostoma. The sequence goes on from NC_086097.1 coordinate 131,056,994, forward strand.
ACACTTCACCCAACCTTCAAGCTTATTACTTGCCTTTTTAGCTAAGATACATCAGTTGCTCAAAATCATCAGGTATTAAGTGAAACATCTTCAACCTGAAACATTCTTCTCACAGTTGCTGTCTGACTTGCTCAGTATTTCCAGCATTTTCTCTTTTTATTATGCCTTGTTCCCATGCTATAATTTCCTATATTTACTCAGATTTCTGGCATTTATTGCTTTTCTTTCATTGTAATGTGGCCAAATTAGGGGAGTCAAAGCAATCCCATTAGAGGCCTCTACCTATTCAAAGTTCTTTGGCTTCATTAACTTCACACTGTTCTGTTAGTTGCCAGGAAATTGTTTTGATTGGAAGAAGTTATTTCTGTGCAAATGTATTAATAAATACAATCTAAATTCTACAGATATGGAAAGCATAAAAAATGAAATATTCCCTAATTAAAAGAAACTCATTAAATAACTGACTAAAGGAACAATGCTGAAAGGAAACTGAACCATTTCCCATAAGGCCCTAAGATATAGGGGCAGAATTAGACTATTCAGCCCATTAGGCCTGGTAACAGGTCTTGTGACAAGATTTTGTTACCAGATCTAGGAGAAAATAATTAAGTAACTGCAGGCTCCAAAGGTGGCGAACCAAACTTATGCCTTTCATAAAGCTCAATGCTTCCATCACCATATATTAAGTGGTATGCAGATAGAAGACCTGCATTGAAACGTCCAACTTGTTGCACAGAGCACTGCATATGCTGGATCCACTGAAAGCTAATACAGAATAAGATCAAAGATAGTGACTTGAATCAAGTGTCCCATAGTGCCAAAGCAAAAAAAAACTTGTTGTAATAAAAACATTTACTCAGTCAGAGAAATTTTCTTTAGAATTGCTTACATATCCTTAGGATGTCATAGGAAGATCAGTAGACATTTTCTGAAAGGGTTGTACATATTTCAGTGACATGCATTTCATGAAGTGCGCTGTACTGGCACAGGCATAAAAAGAAATAACAGCAGTGCAGTATCATCATGAGCTCCTCTTCATTTTGGGTTCAAGTTAGGATGGGTACTTTATGTTTTAGACCGACTGTTGTATATTGGTCGGATGGTCTTTCCTGGTTTTGGGCCACATTGTCTTCTTTGAGGGAGAGTCAGCGCCAAGGATAGGAAAAGTGAGCACCAAGATCTTGCTGCTAAGTGAAGCAATAATCATGTACAAGATGCCTGATATTCTTATTATATCTCCAACAAGCTTTCAGCAGGCATTTAAATGGTGACTTCAACAAACTATAGCAACTAATGGTGGGAAAGTTTTTTGTATTCTGCATACAAGAGATCTTGGTAAGTTATTACAGGGCAAACTACAACCCTGGCATTGGGAATATTTAAACTACTTAAGCACATACCCAGACAGTTACATTGCACAGGAAACTACAGATAGTAGTGATTTTGCCCAATACATCCCTCCTCACCAGTGGCAGTTTCATGAGGTACTGCCTCAAGAAGGCAAAGTCCACAGATACCCATTATCCGGGCCATTCCTTCTTTTCACAGCTACCACAGGAGATGCAGAAGTCTGAAATCCCACAACAGGTTGAAGAACAGCTACTTCTGGTGAACCATTCTGTTCTCAAATCCACCAGCAAAACCTTAATCACCACTACAGTTTAGCAACACTATGACAACTCTGATAACTTTGAACTAAAATGTGCCTTTTTGGTTCTGGTGGTGCTTTTTTTCTTTAAAAAATTGACTATAATTTGTTTCTCTTTTGAATGCTGTTTATATGATGCACAAGGAAATTGAAAGATAAAGATAAACAAGTCCTCTGTGGAGACATTTCCTTCCAATTCTTTTTTTAACCATTTAATGCATATGAATTTGGTTTATTTTGCTTAAACAATAGGACCTGCCAAAATATATTGATTTGTAGGATACCTTTGGAACAATTCAGCACAATTTTTGTCAGCATAGCATGAAAATGTATTACAAAAAATATATTTTCCATTAATTATTCAGACCTCAGATAGAATTTTCATCAGATTTAAATCAAAACCAATTTCTGACCCAAGACCAGAATTTCCAGCTTCTGCTATTATAATACTTGTAAATTGTTTCTTTGCTTCAATCATGCTCTTCTGAATGCTAGCATCAGAGGACATACACAAAGGATACAATTCTTGACTTGTGACAGCTAATGAGTATCAGGTCTAACAAATCTGACTTTAAATGTACCCTCTGAACCGGCAAGCAATTTAATACTTTTCAAAAGCAATTTTCCTATTGTGCTGTAAAATTTAAGCGCAGTATTTAAAGTCAACAATAATGTGATGAATTATGTATTTTTTATATACATGGCAAGTAGAGTGTGGTCTATATTAACCACAACTCTGCTAGTCTATTCTTCAATGATGTCACATCCCTCTAGCACTTAACAGTTACTATGTGTCAGTCATGGAATATTACAGTTAATTATGTCTAAGACTAGTACTTTTAACAATGAAACTAAGAGAAATGGGCTGAACAAAGGACACAAAACAGTAAACATCAAAACTTTCAGCATGAATATAATACTCTTTAGTCTATCAACGTAGACAGTATGACAGATCCCTTACTGAGGCAGCTTACTGTTACACCATTCCCAAACAGCCTAAGCAAATAATGTCTGAGCTGACAGAAAAAGATGAACATAAGAAATCTTTTGAAAGTAGCTTAAAAATGTTTAAATTCTAATGACACCCTTTTGCCCTCATTCTTAATGCCCTGAAATATCTCACTCAGAAAGAGCAATAAAAGGGCTGTACCATTGCTATCCACAACTTTTTTTTTATTTAACTAACATTCTGGTTATCATTAACTATGTTATAACACATATTAGCTACTAGTTGGTGTTGAATCCAGAGCTTAAATTACAGATATAGTTAATCTTTAGACTCGTACAAATTTCTACAGAGAAGCAGGATGTTGCACAGATCAAATCTCCCCTAAACAGATATTTCTAGAACACGTTTCTTTTTCTGCATAACAGTCCTTTAAACACATAAATCCACTGATATTTATGGCAACCTGATGGATAATGTAGCTTGGTAACTGCATTATTTATTGAATTTGGCAATTTAGCTAAGTGGTTCCATTCTTGCCTTGAAGTCAAAAAGTGGTGGATTAAAGCCTTACTTTAAACAGACACTAATGAAACAGGAAAAGCTGTACTGCTCAGAGGTGCCAGCTTTCCAAACGAATATATTAAGTTAGAGCCCATCTGCCTGCTTAAGTACTTGCACAAGCTCTGACTGGACTGCAAGGGGGGAAATCTCTGCTGATCTCCAGCCAATGCTGTTCCCTCCATAATCGCCACCATTTGTTTCTCCACTGCCCTCCGTTAACTACTTGCTGTCCTACTCCGCACAAATTGCTTGTGTTTTTCAGTAAACAATGGTGATTCCACTGAGGCCAGAAGCTGAGTCCTGGAGATGTGAAATACTTACAGTACATAAGCAATGTGACATGATGGAAGAATTGGTCTTCTGGATTTTTTCTTTAATGAATATGGTACCAGAGGAACTCCGGCTCTATTGTTAACTGTACATAAATCAGAGCTTAAGGTATGACAACGTACTTGCAATTTAATTGTCTGGGCAGCTTGGAGAATTTGTGGACCTTCATGTGCTTGTTGTCTTTGTCCTTTCAACTGGTAATAAGCAAGATATTGTTCAGCTTGCAAGTACTGCCAAAACATTGGTAAGCTGTTGTTGTGTGAAAACTAGCCAATGCATTTCCAAACAACACACACAAAATGCTGGAGGAACTTAGCAGACCAGGCAGCATCTATGGAAAAGCATACAGTCAATGTTTCGGGCCGAGACCCTTCAGCAGGACTGGAGAAAGAAATATAATTTCTCCAGTCCTGCTGAAGGGTCTTGGCCAGAAACATCAACTGTACTCTTTTCCATAGATGCTGCCTGGCCTACTTCGTTCCTCCAGCATTTTGTGTGTGTTGCTTGAACTTCCACCATGTGCAGATTTTCTGTCGTTTGTGAATGCATTTCCAAATGCTGCATCAATGACTGTGCCTCAAAGTAACTCCATATGGAGATTGGGTAACACAGTTTTTTTTTTCCACAGAAAGGGATGAGTCATAATAAGAACATAAGAACATAAGAAATAAGAGCAGGAGTAGGCCATCTGGCCCATCGAGCCTGCCCCGCCATTCAATCTTCCTGCCTTTTCCCCATAACCCTTAATTCCCCTACTATGTAAAAACCTATCTAACTGTATCTTAAATATATTTAGTGAAGAAGCCTCAACTGCTTCCCTGGGCAGACAATTCCACAGATTCACCACCCTCTGGGAAAAACAGTTTCTCCTCATCTCCATCCTAAATCTTCTCCCCTGAATCTTGAGGCAATGTCCCCTAGCTCTAGTCTCACCTACCAATGGAAACAACTTTCCTACTTCTGTTTTATCTATCCCTTTCAAAATTTTGTATGTTTCTATAAGATTCCCTCTTATTCTTCTGAATTCCAGAGAGTATAGTCCCAGGTGATTCAATCTCTCCTCATAGGTTAACCCCTTCATCTCTGAATTAACCTGGTGAACCTCCTCTGCACTGCCTCCAAAGCCAGAATATCCTTCCTCAAGTATGGAGACCAGAACTGCACACAGTACTCCAGGTGCAGCCTCACCAGTACCCGGTATAGTTGAAGCATGACCTCCCTGCTCTTGAATTCAATCCCTCTAGCAATGAAGGCCAACATTCCATTTGCCTTCTTAATAACCTGTAGTACGTGTAAGTCACACCGATGACAAAATTCATTTAATTCACATAGCACAATTTATCCACACAATACCAAAGTATTTCACCACATCCACTGGTCAACGTACAAACTCAAAAAATCATGCTCATTCAGGATTACATCCCATTTGATCTTATAATCCTGGATGTATGTACAAAACATTAGAAAGACGTAATCCACCATCTTACTGTACAAACCCAGAGGATCAAAAGAACTTTCCTATGAGGAGGAAAACAAGGTTATTTATTAGATAGGCTAACAAATTTGTTATGCACTATGAAAAAATATGTAAAGAAGTTAACCACATACCATATTCCCCCCCCCCAAAAAAACATTTTGAACATTCTGCTTTTAAACATCCAAAACTCCACTCATTAACACCTTGCAAAAATGGTTGGAAATGCAATAAATGCAAGCGCTATGTGTCAATAGAGAAGAGACCAAATCTTCTAAGATGACCACAAAGTAATGTTATCCACAGCACATCACAGATTTGTTATTGCTGATTTATAACTACGTCAACTTTAAAATTTGGAGATATGTCACAAAAGCTTTATGAAATTGTGTCTGAGCAACAGAATTGTATATAGTGAGTTACATACCGTACTAAGAAACACTACGGCCAATATTTGGGAACTGGCTTTTAAATATTCTGTCTTTGAGGCTATATGTGTGAGCCAGTGTTATTAAAAAGACTACAAAGATAGGAAATGCAATGATTTTTATGAACATTAGATTCTGAAAGAGTATTGGCAATCAGAAAGCAGTATTTTTAAAGCTACTACTTAACATGGAAGGAGAAGAAATATGAAGCCATAGTTTTGTGATCCTGACAGCAGATTTCAGCATTTTGCTGACATCTATCATCACAGCTATGATAGAGTGTTTAGATAACAAAATTAATAAAGACAGGCAACGTGGCTTTAGAAGAGGCAAGTTGTACTTGACAAAACAAAGAATATTTTAAGGAAGCAAGTAGTGAGGAAAGATGAGAAGGGAAAATAAAGGTGGGAGTAATATTCTTGGATTTTCCAGAGAACTGTTAAAGGGTTAATTGGGTTAGAGCTATGATTAGCATGAAGAGGTATGGATTAATACACAAAAGACATGGAGATAAACATGTCATTTTTCAGGCTGATAAACTGTTACCAGTGGGGTGCCATAGGGATCAGTCCTGAGCCTTCAACTATTCACAATTTAAATTAACAACTTAGAAGAAAAATGTATCCCCTCTAGCTTGCTGTTGACAGCAACCTGTATTAGAATGATTCGAAGAGCTGACAAATCAACAAAACCTGTTAATAAGTAATACGTAGTAACACTGAATTTGTGCACCTTAACAAAACTACCACAGAAATTAAATGTTTTACAATAAATATTCATGATAGATGGATCTTAGTATCGCAAGACGTGAAAAGTAAACATAGGTGCACAATTAGGTGATTGGAATATTAAAGGTAAAAATCTTGCTGAGTCTGTAAAGGACATGTGAGATCTCATTTGAAGTACCCTGTACAGTTGGTCTAAACCGAAAGACATATTTACTTTGGAGTCAGTGCAATGTAGATTCAATAAATTGATTACTAGATGACAATTGTCTTATGAGAGAAGATGGAGTACAAGTGCTTGTTTTTCCAAATTACAATCACTGATGCAAAAAAGATTCTAAGAGACTGACTGACACATTTGATGCCAGAAGACCCTTCCAGCTAACTGCAGAGTTAATCCAGAACTGCAGTAACACAAGCTTAGGATAAAGCATCAGCTACTTAAAACAAAGAGCTGCAAAAGTGCTGGAGTTACCTCAAAGCTGTGTGTGCCAACAATACGAATATTCAAGGCAGAATTGACTCCATGCCCAAAAATCTCTCAATGTCGATATGAATCTCAGGATAAGCCATGATCAAATTCATCATGCTCAAAAAATCTTTCCAATGCTTCCATTGACCTTTCTACCAAAAGGCCTAACGTAGCTACAGTATGTACCATTAAATATTTTTTAAAATGTTAAAGAAACACACAAAAGAAACTGTCTACAGCCACGCCAACTTCCTGATCATTTTTCTAAGACAGAAAGCCAGAATATTTGTAGGTCAGTTGCTCAGTTTGTTATGCACTTGAGAAGTGGAACTTAGAAATGTCTGCACTAGGTTCTGTTGACCACATGTGAGCAGCAACTTGTTGGAAATCAGTATCCAGTATTAACTGAGATATTCTGTTTAGGGGAAAAAAAATCAACTAAATTCCGCACATAGCACATAGAACATTGTCCTTTGACCTTTGAGAACCAAGATTGAACATCCAGCCAACACATATGGGATTGAAGTTTTGCTCTCGACAGCTATTACAAGCTTAAGTGAAATCTAATTGGACAGCTTCAACACATTTCCCCCACAGTGCAACACACACATAATTGGGCAATTTCTCTCAAGAGGCCACAGATGTTTTGTAAATGGAATGTCCTGTTGGTGTACTACAGGAATCATTTCCGGGCTTGGGGTTACAGCACAACATTATAGCAGATCAAAAAGGAAAAAAAGATTAACTTCTAGAGCATGGGGCTCCAAATAATTAGCAATAGGATGCTTGTTATGATGCTTTATGTAATTTTGCTCCCATGCAACTACTGAGATGAGTGTACATTAAAAAAAATTACAAGTGAAACAAAGACAAGACAATGGAAAATTAAACTGTGTGCTGTTAAATTCAAAAGTAAACTTAATGGACAAAGCAAGGACAGAATGTGCATGTACATTGGGGTACAAATTTCCTGCCTCAGAAAATGCAGCTCATCACGTCACTGAAAACTATTAAACATGAATTTTCAAAGACCATGCTGTCAACTCACTCTGGATCATTTCTTCTTGTATAGTCACAAATACAAGATTTTTGACTATATGGTAGTCTGCACAGTACCATGATCCTTACTATTCCTTTTCCGCCTGGGAAAGGGAGAGATGTGACAGAAACCCAAAGGGAAATTCTTTTGCATCCAAAGTGTAATCTGTAGATAGAATGAGCTTCCAGAGGAAATGGTAGAGGCAGGTATAATTACAACTTTTAAAAGACACCTGGACAGGTACATGAATAGAAAAGCTTTTGACAAGTGACATTACAACCAACTTAGAAAGGCCTCTTCATTAATATTGACCAGTCAGGCCAAAGGGACAATTTCCATTCTGTTGACTCCATGATTAACACAGACTGCATTGTATGCACAAAATAATAGATGAAAAAACACCGCTTACAATTTCCAAAAACATAGCAAGAATTTCTAAGTTCTCCATACACTAAGACAAGATGTATTATGACCATCCATTACCCTCAATCTGTTGGCAGGGTTCCAAAATCATGGGTAAATATGACAAGTCTGTCATCTCTGGCACCGATACTCACACAGGTCTTCACTTCAAATATCGGCACTAGTTCATTATTGTCACACGTACCAAAATACAATTTGCAAGCCATCCATTCAGATAATTTGTAAATTCAAGTACCTTGAGATTGTACAAGGAAAAAGTAATAAGACTGTGGGATATATTATTTATGGTTACAGTTAGAGAAAATGCAGGGCAAACATCGTAACAAAGTACACTGAAAGGCCAAGATCAATTTTAAAGTACAGAGGTCCATACAGTAGTCTTAAAACAGCAGGACAGAAGCTATCTCAGGGCCTGCTGATGTGTGTTTTCAAGCTTTTCTATCTTCTGCCCAATGGAAAGGAGGGGGAAGAGGAGAATGTCAGGGTGAGAGGGGTCATTTATTATGCTGCTTGTCCAAGGCAGCACAATGTGTACAGTGTCTTGAAAAAATATTCAGCCACCAACCCTTTGTTCACAGAAATAGGCATTACAACCAGGGATTTGGAGCAATTTAACTGAGAATTCTTATTTGTGAATCACATGCTCCTTTTTCACAGCAGAGCCCACCCCCCCCAAAAAAAAGAAAACAGGGAAAACTCTGGAGTATGAGAAATGGAAGATTCAAAAACTGAAATGTCAGCAGTTCCAAAGTGTTCATCCCCCTTTGCTCAGTTGTACTACCTATTGCAACTATTACAGCCAGTAGTCTTTTTTGGATAAGTTTTCTATTAGCTTTGCACAATGAGATGGAGCAAGATTCACCTATTCCTCCTGCAAAGTTGCTCAAGTAGTGCCAGGTTAGTTGGGGAGCTGTGGTGGACAGCAATTTTGAAGTCTTGTCTGAAACGTTCGATCAAGTTCAGGACTCTGACTGGGCCACTCATGGACATCAATTTTCTTCAATTGAAACCACTCCATGGTTGCTCTGACAGTGTATCTTGGGATGTTGTCCGCTGAAAGACTAAGTTCCTCCTCAGTTTAAGCTTTCTGGCAGAGGCTAGCAAGTTTTACCAGGATCTCTCTGTATTTAGCAGCATTCATCTTCACATCAATCCTGACCAGATTTCCAGTTCTTGCTGCTGAAACCATCCCCATAACACAATGCTTCCTCCACCATACTTTATGATAGGGATGGTGTTACCTGGTTGATGCGCAAATCTAGATTTACGCCACATGTACCACTAAAAAAAAAGCCTATCCTTGCCAAAAAGACTTTGCAAAGTGTCACTGAGAAGATACTGTTAAGATGTGGAAGAATGTCCGATAAGACTAAAGTGGAACTCAGTGGCCACAACACTAAATAGTACGTGTGCCGTAAATCTAATACTGCACATCAGCCAGGTAACACCATCCCTACTGTAAAGTACGGTGGAGATAGCATCATACTATGGCATGCTTTTCAGCAGCAAGAACTGGAAATCTGGGCAGGATTGAAGGAAGGATGAATGCCACTAAATACAGAGAGATCCTGGATAAAAACCTGCTAGCTTCTGCCAGAAAGCTTAAACTGGGGGCGAAATCTGTCTTCCAGTAGGACAATGACCCAAAGCACACTGCTAGAGCAACCATGGAATGGCTTGCAATGAAGAAAATTAATGTCCTTAAGTGGCCCAGAGTCCTGACCTTCATGTGATCAAACATTTCTGGTAAGACCTCAAGGTTGCTGTCCACCGCAGCTCCCCAGCTAACCCGGCAGAGCTTGAGCAATTTTACGAGGAGGAATGGGCAAATCTTGCTCCATCACATTATGCAAAGACAAAAGAGACTTAACCAAAAAGACTACCAGCTATAAGAGCTGCAAGTTTGTTCAGCTAAGCATTGAGCAAAGAGGTATAAACATTTTCTACTGCTGACATTCCAGTTTTTCAATTCTTAGTTTTTCATGTTTTACAATTTTCCGTTATTTTTAGCTCTACTGTTAAAAGGCCATGTGATTCACAAGTAAAAATATTGAGTTAAATTGATCAAAGTCCCTGGTTGTAGTACTCATTTACATGAACAGAGTTGGGGGCTGAATACTTTTTCAAAGCACTGTAAATAGAGTCCATGGAAGGGAAACTGGAACAGTTCCATATTGTAGAATCATGTCTCAAACTGTTACAGTGAGATTAATATTAACTAATCAACCAATTTTGTGACAAATTTTCTGAAATGCAATTTTTTTTAAAAAAATAGGTTTTAAGTGTGATTAGGAATGCAAAATCATTTTGATTCCAACTAACTGCAACTTATCAGTTTGCATTGTATTTTGGGGGAATTGCATACATTTAAGACAAGTCATAATAAAAATAGAGCAAATGACAATCTGCTGGAAAAACTCAGCAGATCGAGCTGTGGGAAAAACCTGTCAAGTTCTTGTAGCAGATTGTGCGTTGCTGCAGTTTCCAACATCTGCTCTTTCTTGTGTCATTAATAAGAATAGTAGCCCATTTCAAAAAAACCGGAACCTTTCCTATTTGGAGCTCCAAGCCACACCTTTTTAATATGATAGCACAATTGTTAAGTACAACAGCATCTAAATTACTTTTTATTCAAATTTAGTTCAGGTAGGTGAACATGTTTGATCAATAACTTTGAATTTCCATAATACATAGGAACAGAATTAGGCCATTTGGTCCATCGAGTCTGCTCCACCATTCAAATAGGGCTGATCCTGCCACCACCCACCCCTAGCCCCACTCCCCAGCCTTCTCCCATAACTTTTGATGCCGTGGTCAATCAAGAACCTATCAATCACCACCTTATATCTGGTCTCCACAGATGCCTGGGAATAATCAGCCCCAAATTGAGGATTCCCGTAGCTTACAGTCCAGTGATCAAGGCAAAACATAAAAACAGGGCTTATGTTTTTTTTCTTTCTTTTTAAATCTTTTTATTGAATAAGTATACAAAAGGTAAACCATATAAGCACTAATACACCGTTAGAAATTACAGGAGATATTAATACAGAAAAAAATTGATACAAACAGTGCAATTTAAACATAAAATAATGTAAAATAATAGTACACTAATTTTATATATATATATATATATATGTATCAATAGAGAAAAGGAAAAAAAACCACCGTGCAACTAAACTAAAAGCAAAGCAAAGCAATGGGCTAACTTGAAAACAGGTAGAGTTAAAGAACTTAAAATCATGTCCTCAAACCCGACCTCCATTAAAAACAGTTAAAAAAAGCAAGGAGGGAATATAAATATGAAACAAAAGAGGAAAAAATAATTACATTAAATGAAAATATTGAATAAAAGATCTCCAGGTCTGTTCAAATTTAAGTGAGGAATCATAAAGATTACTTCTAATTTTCTCCAAATTTAAGCATAATATCATCTGGGAAAACGAAAAAAAGGTAGTTGGAGCATTAGGCTCCAACAATTTTACCATGTTTCAATGTAAATGTGACAATTCAGGATAATCTTTAAAAAGGAAGGAAAAGTTGAAGACAGTTAAAGTTCAAATTAAATGTTATTCTCCAAGTACATACATGTCGCCATATGAAACATTCAGATTAATTTTCTTGTGTGAATACTCAACAAATCTATACAATGAATTTTTGGACACTACCTCACTTATTTTAAATATACAGTATTTCTGTTTTTGCACGTTTTTTGATCTATTCAGTATACGTAATTGGTTTACTTGTTTATTTATTATTATTATTTTATTTTTTTCTCTCTCTGCTAGATTAAGCATTGCATTGAACTGCTGCTAAATTAACAAATTTCACGTCACATGCCGGTGACAATAAACCCGATTCTGATTCTATAACAGAATTAATGAACGCCCATCCAACAAAGCAAGTCCACAGATTGTGGAAATATTTCAATATCAGGGCAAGTGAATTTGAGCGAAATTATCCCCTTAGAGCCTGACGGTTGAGGTGTACTAACTGTTCCTGAAACAGCTGGTCCCTGATGATGGACACTCTGCTTTCCTGCGATAGTGTTTCATGTAGATGTGCTCAATGGTTGGCAGAATTTTACCCATGATGGATGGGATGTGTCCATTCCTTTTGTCGTAGGATTTTCTGTTCAAGAATATTGGAGCTTCCATAACAGACAATGATGCAGCCAGTCAATATATTCTCCAATACACATCTAAATTTTTGTTGAACTTTTAGATGTCATGCTGAATATCCGCAAGCTTCAAAGAAGCAGAGACACTGCAGTGTTTCCTTCATAATTGTACTTATGGACCAAGCTCAAGGCAGGTCCTCCAAGAAAATAACACACAGTAATTTAAAGTTGTTAACCCTCTCTGTCTCTTATCCTCCGATGAAGGCTTGCTTATGTATCTCTGGATTCCTCCTCTTGCAGTCTATAATCAGCTCCTTGGTTATTTATATTCCGTCTAAGTAGCCTCCAAACTGATGGCATGAACATTAACTTCTCTAACTTCCGCTAATGCCCCACCTCCCCCTCGTACCCCATCTATTATTTATTTATATACACACATTCTTTCTCTCTCTCTCTCCTTTTTCTCCCTCTGTCCCTCTGACTATACCCCTTGCCCATCCTCTGGGTTTTTCCCCCTCCTCCTTTTCTTTCTCCCTGGGCCTCCCGTCCCATGATCCTCTCATATCCCTTTTGCCAATCACCTGTCCAGCTCTTGGCTCCATCCCTTCCCCTCCTGTCTTCTCCTATCATTTTGGATCTCCCCCTCCCCCTCCCACTTTCAAATCTCTTACTAGCTCTTCCTTCAGTTAGTCCTGACAAAGGGTCTCGGCCCGAAACGTCTACTGTATCCCTTCCTAAAGATGCTGCCTGGCCTGCTGCGTTCACCAGCAATTTTGATGTGTGTTCCTTGGTTATTTATGTTCTCTATATTCACATAGCATTGTACTGCTACCATCAAGGTAACAAATTTCACGACATATGCCGATATTAAACTTGATTCTAATTCTATTGTGTATGCTTGCTACAAATTCACCACCCTCTGGCTAAAGAAATTCCTCATCTGTTTTAAATGGATGCACCTCTATTCTGAGGCTGCGCCCTCTTGTCCAAGACTTCCACACCATGGGAAACATCCTTTCCACGTCTACTCTGTAAGAGCTTTCACCATTTGAAAGGTTTCAATGATATCCCCCCCCCCCAATCCTTCTAAATTCCAGCAAGTACAGGCCCAGAGCCATCAAACATACCTCATATGATAACCCTTTCATTCCCAGAATCATCCCTGTGAACCTCCTCTGAACCCTCTCCAATGCTAGCACATCTCTAAGATCAGGAGTCCAAAACTGTTCACAATACTCAAGGTGATGCCTCTCCAGTGCCTTATAAGGCCTCAGCATCACATCCCTGCTCTTGTATTCCAGACCCCTTGATATGAATGCTAACATTGCATTTGCCTTCCTCACCACCGACCCCACCTGCAAGTTAACCTTTAGAGTGTTCTGCACAAGGACGCCCAAGTCCCTTTGCATCTCAGATTTTTGGATTTTCTCCCTACTTAGAAAATAGTCTGTGCATTTATTTCTTCTACCAAAGTGCATGACTATGCATTTTCCAACATTGTATTTCATTTGCCACTTTGTTGCCCATTTTCCTAATCCATCTAAGTCCTTCTGTAGCCTTCTTGCTTCCCCAACACACCAGCTGCCCCACCACCATTCTTCGTATCATCTGCAAACTTAGCAACAAAGCAGTCTATTCAATCATGCAAATCATTCATATACAGCATAAAAAGCAGTCCCAACACCGACCCCTGTAGAACACCACTAGTCACTGGCAGCCAACAAGAAAAAGATCATTTTATTCCCACTCGCTGCCTCCTACCAGTTTGCCAATGCTTTAACTGTGCTAGTAACTTTCCAGTTAAACCATGGGTTCTTAACTTGGTAAGCAGCCTCATATGTGGCACCTTGTCAAAAGCCTTCTGAAAATCCAAATATACAACATCCACTGCATCCCCTTTATCTATCCTATTTGTATCTCCTCAAAGAATTCCAACAGGTTCGTCAGGCAAAATTTTCCCTGAAGGAAACCATGCTGACGTTCTCGTATCTTGTCCTGTGTCACCAAGTACTCCATAACCTCATCCTTAACAATCGACTCCAACAACTTTCCAACCACTAAGGTCAGGCTAACTGGTCTATAATTTCTTTTCTGCTGTCTCCCTCCTTTCTTAAAGAGTGCAGTGACATTTGCAATTTTCCAGTCCTTCAGAATCATGCCAGATCTAATGATTTTTGAAAGATCATTACTAATACTTCCACAATCTCTACCTTTACCTCTTTCAGAACCCTAGGGTGCAATTTATCTGGCTTGGGTGACTTATGCACCTTTAGGTCTTTCAGTATTTTGAGCACCTTCTCCCTTGTAATAGTAACTGCACCCACTTCCCTCCCTCACACCTGACACACTGCTAGTGTCTTCCACAGCGAAGACTGATGCAAAATACTCATTTAGTTCATCTGCTATCTCCTTGTCCCCTGTTATTATTTATCCAGCCTCATTTTCTAGTGGGCCTATATCCAATTTCACCTCTTTTTTTATATATATACTTGAAAAAGCTTTTTCTATCCACCTTGATATTGTTTACTAGCTTGTTTTCATATTTCATCTTTTCTCTCCTAATGATACTTTTAGTTGCTCTCTGTAGGTTTTTAAAAGCTTGCCAATCCTCTGTCTTCCCACTAATTTTTGCTTTGTTGTATTCCCTCTCTTTGGCTTTTCCATTAGCTTTGACTTCCCGCGTCAGCCACAGTTGTACTATTTTGTCATTTGTTTTTGGAATAAATCTATCCTGTACCTTTTTCATTTTTTCCCAGGAACTCAAGCAATTACTGCTCTGCTGTCATCCCTGCCTACATCTCCTTCCAATTTATTTTGGCCAACTCTCACCTCTCATACCACTATAATTTCCTTTACTCCACTGAAATACTACTACATCAGACCATATTTTCTCCCTATCAAATTTTAAGCTGAACTCAATCATATTGTGATCACTGCCCCTAAAGGGTTCCTTTACCTTAAGATCCCTAATCTCCTCCAGTTCATTACATAACACCAAATCCAGTAGAGCTGATCCCCTAATAAGCTCAACGACAAACTGCTTTAAAAAGCCATCTTGTAGGCATTGACAACAAATTCACTCTCTTGCGACCCATTAGCAGCCTGATTTTCCCAATCTACCTGCATGTTAAAATCTCCCCTATCATAACATTGTCTTCTGACACGCTTTTTCTGTTTCCCATTGTAATCTATGGACCACATCCCAGCTACTGTTAGGAGGCCCGCATATAACTGCCATCAGGGTCCTTTTACTCTTGTAGTTTCTTAACTCAACCCACGGAGATTCAACATCTTCCTTGTGATTTGATGTCATTCTTTAGCAGCAGAGCCATGCTACTCTCTCTGCCTACCTTCTTATCCCTCCAATGCAATGGACGTTCAGCTCCCAACTACAACCATCTTTCAGCCACGATTCAGTGATGGCCACATATCTGACAATCTGTAGAAGTGCAACAAGATCATCCAACTTATTTCTTATACTTTGTGCATTGAGATATAACACTGAGTGCTGTATTTGCTACCCTTTTTGATTTTGCATTCCGAATGCACTGATACTCATGCTGCTGG
The DNA here is from genome assembly GCF_963921235.1 of Mobula hypostoma. NCBI lineage: Eukaryota > Metazoa > Chordata > Chondrichthyes > Myliobatiformes > Myliobatidae > Mobula > Mobula hypostoma. Next base: position 131,072,727 of record NC_086097.1, read on the forward strand.
CTCCAATATCATCTGCCTGCACGTCCTGACAGTCTGACTGCATGCTATCTTTGCTTTTTTGCAATCCATCCTATCATGAGTCCCTTCACTCTGGTTCCCAAAGCCCTGCCAAATTAGTTTAAACCCTCCCCAACAGCTCCAACAAAGCTGCCTGTGAGAATATTGGTCCCCCTCCGGTTCAGGTGCAACCTGTCCCTTTTGTACAGGTCATACCACCCCCAGAAGAGGTCCCAATGATCCAAGAACCTGATGCCTTGCCCCCTGCACCAGCTTCTCAGCCACGTATTAATCAGCCAGATCATCCTGTTTCTACCATCACTGGCACATGGAACTGGCAGAATCGAGAAATGACTAACCTGGAGGTCCTGCTTCTCAGTTTTCTGCCTAACTCTCTAAATTCTCTCTTCATGACCTATTTGCTTTTTCTTCCTGTCATTGGTACCAATACGTACCAAGACATCTGGCTGCTCTCCCTTCTCCTCCAAAATGCTGTGGGCGCGATCCGAGATGTCCCTGACACTAGCACCTGGGAGGCAACATACCATTCAGATGTCTATGTCATGTCCACAGAATCTCCTGTCTGTTCCTCTGATGATTGAGGTCCCTATCACTACCACTCCCTCTTCTCTTCCTTTCCCTTCTGCACTACAGATCCACGCTCAGAGCCAGTATCCTGGTAACCGTGGTATTTCCCTGGGAGGTTATCCCCCACAAATGTACCCAAACCAGTATACTCACTGAGGGGAATGGCCACAAGGATGCTCTGCTCTAACTGCCTATTCATCGTCCCATTCCTTCAGTCACCTGGCTACCTGCCTCCTGCAACTTGCGGGTAACTACTTCCCTGTAACTCCAATCAATGATCTCCTCACTCTCCCTTACAAGCCAAAGGTCATCCAGCTGCTGCTCCAGATCACTAAATTTCATGCTTAAAACTTATACAATGAGAAAGGATAGATACCTACAAATACAGTTTTAAACCGTACCGCTTGAACTTTTAATGTCATTGAAAAAAAAACAGAAAAAGTGTATTAATTTTCACAAATTGATCACAAAAACGAGGAAATGGTAAAGATTGGTACAAAGAGAAAGAAAATGGCTTAACCCAAGCTAATACAAAATAATAAGAACAGTTAAAATACAATTTGTCCTGGAGTAATTCACAATTGTTTAAATATAATTCAAGTTTCAAAAAGTAAACATTCCAGTCGAATAATACAGTATTCATTAACTGCTGTTCATCACTACTGGAGCATGAAAGTAAATTTAACAAGTGATGCAGTACATTAGTCAAGGCACTTAACAGTAACTCTAGTCAGCTTGCTCAATCCTACTTGTAAAAGACAAATCAGGCTGTCATTTTCAAAACAATGTATCAACCAAGTACAACTGCCCAGATAATTAAAGCAGCACTGAATAAGAGAAATGCTTCAAATTCATTTTCAGTAATAATTCATATTAGCCTGTTAAGCTGTATCCTGTGATTTACAATGCTACATGCTGTGTAGACATATATTAGAGATACAATTGGACAGAAACTTAATGTCTATGCTTGCCAAGTAAAAGGTTATTTTTCCAGCCCTGAAAACATAAAACAATTTACAAACAAACATGAATCCATTTATCTCTCTCTCTTCAATTCTGTGTTCCTAATTTCTTGTTGTAAGTAATCATTTGTGCTCTATAGTAGCTCTTCCCTCCAAGTGATTACCCTTAATTTGACCAGAACTACATTTTACTTTCAGAATTAATTTCCTTTGATTAAAGGTCAGAATCAGAATCAGGTTTGTTATCACCGGCATGTGATGTGAAATTTATTAACTTAGCAGCAGCAGTTCAATGCAATACATAATCTAGCAGAAAGAAAAAAAAATAATAGTTGACAAATGTTCATTCATTTACAACATCTGGAACTTAACTTCATTTGTAGGGTAAATGTACAGTCCTGGAAAAACTACAAAAAAGGTCTTGGAGATGAAGTACAAAAAGGCTTTATAATATTTTCAACTGATGTGGAAGTAAGTTTTTTTACTAAACGTAAGCAGTTCCAAGTAATTATAAAATATTATTATATATTCCCTTTTATACTGCAGTACAAGTTTTCAACAGGGCACAATAAATAACCACTTACAGCAACTATATAAATTCTCAAACATGATACAGCCTGAACTCAATTGGAGAACAAAACCAAAGTGGCTAGGATTTTGGGGTAATTTACCAACTGCAATATTTGGTTAGATGGAAAAAATGCTGAGGGTAAGATGTAAATAACTCCAACAGAAATCTTTTTGTGGGTAGATTGAGTGAGCTTGGGCCTCTCTCTTTGGAACGGAGGAGGATGAAAGTAAATTGGTAGAGATACAAGAGGCATAGATTGAGTAGATAGCCAGAGACCATTCCCCAGGGCAGAAATGGCCAACACAAGCAGGCCTATTCTTAAAGTGATTGGAGGAAAGTATTGGTGGGAAGGGGTCAGCCAAGAGATAGCAGAGGTATTTTTTTGTTAACTGAGTGATGCATGGAATGCCCTGCCAGAGATGGTGGTAGAGACACATACATTAGGAACATTTAAGAAACTTAGATAGCACATTGGTGATACAAAAATGCAGGGCTATGTAAGAGGGAAGGCTTAGATTCATCTTAGAGTAGTTTAAAAGGTCAGCACGGTATCACGGGCTAAAAGCTTGTACTGTGCAGAAATAGTCTATGCTGTATGTAAATCAATTTGGTTTGTGAGAAAGATTACAACTCAATTTGTATCCTATCCATTAATATCCTAAACACTTTGCCAAAAAAGTTTACAACTCTCCCCACTCATATTCTAGCATTTTATTTACATTTCCTTTTGCATTTCAGATACAAACTGACCATACAAGTTACTATTTATGCTTACTGGAATCCTCAAAACAAAACCAAGGAGTAGTTTGAGGGATAGCACACTCACGCGTAAGAAGTTTCCAGATTCAGATTGAAGCTGCTGTTTCAGAGTTATTTTGTTTATGTCATTGTGCTCTGGATGAATCTTTAAACACTGCCTGCCCTCTCAGATCAAATAAGAGAGCCTGTAATACCATGTAAGATCGTAGCAGAGTCACCCAGTGTCCTAATTTTCCCATAGTACTATAAAAAGATTGAGATCTCATTTAAGTGTAGGTAGGATATTCCAGTATGCAAAAATAGCATTCTGTATTTCACTGAGACAAATGGTTAAACTTATAAATTAGCTCTAACAGAGCTTGAACTACTCCAAAAGGCACCATGCAAGTGTAAGACTTCTTTGTTCCTCTCTATCTGGACTCATTTCTCTATCTGGACTCATTTCCAAGACTGGGCAAAAAAATTACCCAGCAATATCAAAAACAAAAAAAAATTAAAATGCCAGCATGGTCAACTACCCAATGCATCCAAATCTGCCTCTGACATTAGAAAATTTTACATTTCTTTCTACAATTATTAATTTATTACCACAGTGAAATCTTGGACCACAGCTATACAAAACATTGCTGTACTGCTATAAATGTACTAATGAAGAAACTTTATTCCAGACGGAATTGCTGTTTCACTATTCAATTTCTTTTCACCAATTCTATCTTTGTGCTGTAAGCATATTATAGCAGGCAGTTAACTTTGCCCCAAGGACATTTTCCATTCTTCAAAGCTAGCGTGGGCCGAGTGAAATATTTTCAAGTTTATACAGGTGATATTAAATTTCTCTACTCTAAGCTCAAAGAGTATATTCAAGTGCATGATGAACAGACTGCTATACAAGTCAATAGCAATGTTAGCTCTGGGAACCGCAACCTGTTCTTCTTTTTAAAAATATATTCTTAGCACATTCTTGTCATCCCCCAACAATTATAAACATGCACTTCTTGAGACATTCAACACCTCAGGTGCATTTACCAATTTTTGGTGCATTCCCATTATTGTTCCAAACAAATTCAATTCAGGCAACAAACCATTACTTGAGACCTAAAGTCATACTAAAAGCAGCACCAACAGGCAAGATTAATTTTCAGTGATCAAAAACTTGTAGCTTCCTCCTGCAAGGCCACACATGCTTACTTTGGTGTACATTTAAAGATTTGCCAAAGCACAAACCTATTCTTGAATTGGATTTTATATCTTCTTGGAAGCTCTAGCCATGGCTCTTAAACAATCAGACAGTTCTTCCAAGACAGGGTAGAAGATCTAACCATTCCAGTTGAGTATCCAGGGACTTCATCCATCACTGGATGTGCCAGTTTATTCTGAACTAAAGTTAGAACTACTACTGCTTCAACTTGTGATTTGCCATATTGTAAAAAAAAATCTGAAAATAAGTGGATTTTTTTCACAATAGCAAAGAAATGGCAACATTTGTTTCACAATCACAGTACTAAACATCTGTGGACTAAATACCTGGTATACTGGCAGAGACCAAGGACCACAGCACCAAAGGTGACAACCATGAAGATATTGTCAACAGAAGCAAGGAGCGCTTATAGGATTGCTTTGAACCAGCGGGCTGGATAATATTCAGGGATTCACCTTTGGATCTGAATGAATGTGATAGAGTTGCATTGACCTGTGTGGAAAACGGCGATGTATCTAAACCAGAAGCTATGGATGAACCATTAGATTCACACTCAGCTAAGGACTTGATCTGTGATGCTTCGCTCTTGATGAGCTGAACACATTTCAGTGCATGCTTTGAAAGAAAGAGTAAAACTATACCTGTGCGAATTCCTGCAGCTTGTTGACCTTGTCTCAGATGCCAACGTAAGAATATCTTTCAAGAGGGTGAACCCTCACAAAAAGGCATTAGTTATCCCATTACCCAAGAGTGAAGTGAGCTGCCTCAACAACTATCATCCGGAAGCAGTCACATCAACTGCGATGAAGTGCTTTGGGAGGTTGGTCATGGCTGGAATTAACTTACCAACCACAATAGGTCATCAGCGGATGCAATTTCACCGTCTCTCTACTCAGCCCCGTATCACCTGGACAACATTAATACCTACGTCAGGCTGCTGTTTATTGATTACAACTCAGTGGGGGTCAATACTACGATCCCTTCAGTACGAATGAACATGTTTCAGAACCGGGGCCTGTGTACCTCTCTTTGCAAATGGATCCTTCACATCCTCCTCAGAAGACCAGTCAGTGTGCATCAGAAATAACATCTTCTCCTCGCTGATTATCAACACAGGTGCACCTCAAGGGAGGCATGCTTATCCCACTGCTCTACTCTCTCTCTACACTCATGACTGTGACTAGGCACAGCTCAAATACTATCAATAAATTCAGCAACGACACAACTATTGTTGGTAGAATCTCAGAAAGTGACAAGCAGGTGTACGGAAATGAGATAGATAGATCCTCTAGTTGAGTGGTGGCTTAACAACAATATTGCACTCAACGTCAATGAGACCAAGGAATTGATTGTGGACTTCAGGGGGGTCAGCAGTGGAAAGGATGAGCAGCTTCAGGTTCCTGGGTGTCAACACATCTGAAAATCTATCCTGGGCCCAACATATTGATGCAATTACAAAGCAGGCTATATTTCATTAGCAGTTAAAGGAAATTCGGTGTGTCTCCAAGGACTAGTGAATTTCTACAGATGTACTGTGGACAGCATTCTAACTGGTTGCATCAGATCTGGTATGGAGGCTCCACTGCAGAGAATCAAAAAAAAACAGCAGATTGTTATACACCTACCCAGCTCCATCATGGGTAACAGCCTCCCCACCAGAGGACATAGTCAAAAGGTAATGCCTCAAAAAGGAGACATCTATTATTAAGGACCCTCACCACCTCAGACATGCCTTCTTCTCATTTCTACCATCAATGAGGTACAGGAGTCCAAAGACACATTCAAGGTTTTAGGAACAGCTTCTTCCTCTCCACCTTCAGATTTCTGAACAATCCACGAACACCATTTCACTATTTTCCCCTCTTCTGCACTTTATATATTTTTTATTGTAATTTACAGTTTTTTTTATGTATTGCACTATACTGCTGCAAAGCAAATTTCACAACATGTCAGTGATAATAAACCTGATTCTGAATCAAATTCTAATTTTGATTAAGGTTTTGGGCAAGAGAATAATTCAAAAGCCTAAATTTCATTAATACTAAAATTATTAGATAAATGATGAAACTAACTTGAACACTCAATTTAAGATGTAAAAAAAAACTCTGAAAATACTTGATTCTGTAATGCTGGAAATCTTGAGCAACATACACAAAATGCCATAGGAACTCTAAATTAGGCAGCATCTATAGGGGAGGATAAACAATCAACATTTCAGGCCGAGACACTTCATCAGGTGTTAAGAGTGCTGAAGGGTCTCAGTCCAAAATGTTGACTTTTTATTCCCCTCCATAGATGCTGCCTCGCACAGTGCATCACTTATGTTTTAAACAGAGTTAAATTCAATTTGCCATCTTTTTACCCATTATTACTGTTGATCAAGTTCTTGCTGTCACTAGACAACCTTATTGGTAAGGGTGCTGAGGAAGAGGATTTCTTGGAATATATGCGGAATGGTTTTTTTGAACCAACTGGAGAGCAGGCTACTTTAGACTGGTTATTGAGCAATGAGGAAGGGTTAATTAGCAATCTCATCGTGAGAGGCCCCTTGGGTAAGAGTGACCATAATATGGTGGAATTCTTCATTAAGATGGAGAGTTACATAGTTAATTCAGAAACAAAGGTTCTGAACTTAAAGAAGGGTAACTTTGAAGGTATGAGACATGAATTAGCTAAGATAGACTGGCAAATGACACAAAGGGTTGACGGTGGATATGCAATGGCAAGCATTCAAAGATCGCATGGATGAACTACAACAATTGTTCATCCCAGTTTGGCAAAAGAATAAATCAGGGAAGGTAGTGCACCCGTGGCTGACAAGGGAAATTAGGGATAGTATCAATTCCAAAGAAGAAGCATACAAATTAGCCAGAAAAAGTGGCTCACCTGAGGTCTGGGAGAAATTCAGAGTCCAGCAGAGGAGGACAAAGGGCTTAATTAGGAAAGGGAAAAAAGATTGCGAGAAAACTGGCAGGGAACATAAAAACTGACTATAAAAGCTTTTATAGATATGTGAAAAGAAAAAGATTGGTTAAGACAAATGTAGGTCCCCTATAGACAGAAACAGGTGAATTGATTATGGGGAACAAGGACATGGCAGACCAATTGAATAACTACTTTGGTTCTGTCTTCACTGAGGACATAAATAATCTTCCGGAAATAGTAGGGGACAGAGGGTCCAGTGAGATGGAGGAACTGAGGGAAATACATGTTAGTAGGGAAGTGGTGTTAGGTAAATTGAAGGGATTAAAGGCAGACAAATCCCCAGGGCCAGATGGTCTGCATCCCAGAGTGCTTAAGGGTAGCCCAAGAAATAGTGGATGCATTAGTGATAATTTTTCAAAACTCATTAGATTCTGGACTAGTTCCTGAGGATTGGAGAGTGGCTAATGTAACCCCACTTTTTAAAAAAGGGAGAGAGAAACGAGGGAATTATAGACCAGTTAGCCTGACATCGGTGGTGGGGAAAATGCTCGAGTCAGTTATCAAAGATGTGATAACAGCACATTTGGAAAGCGGTGAAATCATCGGACAAAGTCAGCATGGATTTGTGAAAGGAAAATCATGTCTGACGAATCTCATAGAATTTTTTGAGGATGTAACTAGTAGAGTGGATAGGGGAGAACCAGTGGATGTGGTATATTTGGATTTTCAAAAGGCTTTTGACAAGGTCCCACACAGGAGATTAGTGTGCAAACTTAAAGCACACGGTATTGGGGGTATGGTATTGATGTGGATGGAGAATTGGTTGGCAGACAGGAAGCAAAGAGTGGGAATAAACTGGACCTTTTCAGAATGACAGGCAGTGAGTAATGGGATACTGCAAGGCTCAGTGCTGGGACCCCAGTTGTTTACAATATATATTAATGACTTAGATAAGGGAATTAAATGCAGCATCTCCAAGATTGCGGATGACACGAAGCTGGGCGGCAGTGTTAGCTATGAGGAGGATGCTAAGAGAATGCAGGGTGACTTGGATAGGTTAGGTGAGTGGGTGAGTTCATGGCAGATGCAATTTAATGTGGATAAATGTGAGGTTATCCACTTTGGTGGCAAAAACAGGAAAACAGATTATTATTTGAAGGGTGGCTGATTAGGAAAAGGGGAACTGCAACAAGACCTGGGTGTCATTATACACCAGTCATTGAAAGTGGGCATGCAGGTACAGCAGGCGGTGAAAAAGGCGAATGGTATGCTGGTATTCATAGCAAGAGGATTCAAGTACAGGGAGCAGGGAGGTACTACTGCAGTTGTACAAGGCCTTGGTGAGACCACACCTGGAGTATTGTGTGCAGTTTTGGTCCCCTAATCTGAGGAAAGACATCCTTGCCATAGAGGCAGTACAAAGAAGGTTCACCAGATTGATTCCTGGGATGAAAGACTGGATTGACTAGGCTTATACTCGTTGGAATTTAGAAGATTGAGGGGGGGATCTTATTGAAACGTATAAAATCCTAAAGGGATTGGACAGGCTAGATGCAGGAAGATTGTTCCCGATGTTGGGGAAGTCCAGAACGAGGGGTCATAGTTTGAGGATAAAGGGGAACCCTTTTAGGACCAAGATGAGGAAAAACTTCTTCACACAGAGAGTGGTGAATCTGTGGAATTCTCTGCCACAGGAAACAGTTGAGGCCAGTTCATTAGCAATATTAAGAGGTTGTTAGATATGGCCCTTGTGGCTAAAGGGATCAGCGGGTATGGAGGGAACGCTGGTACAGGGTTCTGAGTTGGATGATCAGCCATGATCATACTGAATGGCAGTGCAGGCTCGAAGAGCCGAATGGCCTACTCCTGCACCTATTTTCTATGTTTCTATGTTTATCATACCATCAATTTCAGTGTCAACTGCAAACTGACTAACTGTGCCATCCACATTCTCTCCAAATCATTAATATGTCAAACAGCAAGGAAAACACAGATCCCTATGGCACTCCAGTGGTCACAGGCCTCAAATCCAAAAATCCCTCTGCCACTACACCGACTCCTTCTCCAAATCTTATTTTGTATCCAGAGGGGAAAAAGCCAAGGAGGGCCCAAGAGGAAATTAAGAAAACTGTACAGTACAGAAAGAGTGAACAGCCTGGGACAAAGATCTTTCCCCAAAAAAACAGAGGTGAAGGCAACAGAAGAACTTAACATCCGTTTCAACTTAAAATTCAAACTCGTGACATGAGCTAACTAAATCTAGAACCTCTTCAGAAATTATCAGAGGGGAAGATCAAAAAGAATACTGAACAAAAGAACATAAGAAATGGGAGCAAGAGTAGGCCATCTGGCCACCGAGCCTGCTCCGCCAATGAATAAAGATCATGTCTGATCTGGCCATGGACTCACCCCCACCTGCCTGCCTTTTCCCCATAACCCTTAATTCCCCAACTATGCAAAAATCTATCCAACTTTGTCTTAAATGTATTTACTGAGGTAGCCTTCACTGCTCTATTGTGCAAAGAATTCCACAGATTCACCACTCTCTGGGAAAAGCTGTTGCTCCATATCTCCATCCTAAATCTACTCCGCCGAATCTTGAGACTATGTACCGCCTTAGTTCTAGTCTCACCTAACAGTAGAAATAACTTTCCTGCCTCTATCTTATCTATCTCCTTCATAATTTTATATGTTTGTATAAGATCTCCTCTCATTCTCCTGAATTCCAGCAAGTATAATCCCAAGCAACTCAATCTCTCCTCAGTCTAACCCCCTTATCTCTGGAACCAACCTGGTGAACCTCTCTGTACTGCCTCCAAAGCTATATATCCTTCCTTAAGTAAGGAGACCAGCACTGCACACAGTATTCCAGGTGCAGCCTCACCAGTACCCTGCACAGTTGCAGCACAACCTCCCTCAATCCCCCTAGCAATGAAGGCCAACATTCCATTTGTCTTCTTGATAGTCTGCTGCACCTGCAACCCCATCTTTTCTTATTCATGCACAAGCACTTCCAAGTCACTCTGCACAGCAGCATGCTGCAATTATTTCAACATTTAAATACTAATCTACTCTTCCCTTTTTCCTTCCAAAGCGGACAATCTTCGCATTTACCAACATCGTACTCCATTTGCCAGACCCTTGTCCACTCACTTAACCTATCTATATCTCTCTGCAGACTCCCTGTATACTCTGCACAAATTGCTTTTCCACTCAATTTAGTATCATCAGCAAACTTACATATGCTACACTTGGACCCCTCTTCCAGACTGTTAATGTATATTGTGAACAGTTGCGTGCCCAGCACCAATCCCTGCGGCACACTGTTCACCACTGATTGCCAACCAGAGGAACACCCATGTATCCCAACTCTGTTTTCTATTAGTTAACCAATCCTTTATCCTTGCTAATACATCAGCCCCAACTCTGTGCATCCTTATTTATGGATGAGTCTTTTATGTGGCACCTTATCAAACGTCTTCTGGAAATCCAAGTAAATAACATCCATCTGCTTTTCCCTCTATTCACTGCCTCGTTATATCCTCAAAGATCTCCAGTAAGTTTGTCAAACAGGACCTGCCTTTGCTGAATCCACTTACCTGATGGATCCATTTCTTTTCAGATGTCTCGCTATTTCTTCTTTAATGACAGCTTCAAGCATTTTCCGAATATTAACTGCCTATAGCTTCCTGTCTTTTGCCTACATCCTTTTTTGAACAGTGACGTGACATTTTCCTTCTTCCAATCTGCCAGGGCCTGCCCAGAGTCCAGAGAATTTTGGCAAATTATCACCAAAGCCTCTACTATAATTTCTGCCATTTCTTTCAGTACCCTGGGATCCATTCCATCAGGACCAGGGGACTTACCTATCTTCAGGCCCAGAAATTTTCTCAGCACTAGTTCTTTAGTGATAGATATTGTATCAAGATCTTCACCTCCCATCACATGCATAATATTTTTCTTTGGCATGTGAGATGTGTCCTCCACTGTGAAGACCAATACAAAATAGTCATTCAAAGCCTCTGTCCTTTCCTCATTACCCAATATCAATTCCTCCTTCTCCTCCTCCAAGGACCCATGTTCACTTTAGCCACCCTTTTCCCCTTTATATTATAACAACTTTTACTATCCGTTTTTATATTTTGTGCTAGTTTATTTTCAAAAAATATCTTCCCTTTCTTTACTGCTCGCTTAGTGGTTCTTTGTTGCTTTTTAAAGTTTTCCCAATCTTCCAGTTTCCAACTACTCTTGGCGACTTTGTATGCAAGAGGTTTTAGTTTGATGCCTTCTTTTATTTCCTTAGTTATCCAAAGCTAGCCCTCCCCACCCATGTCATTGCTTGTAACTGGAATATACTTTTGTTGCGCATCGTTAAAAATCTCTTTGAAACTCTTCCACTGGTTCTCAACTGTCCCACCACATAGCCTGTGTTCCCAGTCTACACTAGCCAAATCCTTCCTCATCCCATTGCAGTCCCCATTGTTTAGGCATAATAACACTGGTTTTAGATCAAACTACTGCACCCTCCATTTATATGAGAAACTCAGTTATACTGTGATCACTCTTTCCAAGAGGATCCCTAACTAAAAGATCACTAATGTTACCTGTCTCATTGCACAGGACCAGATCTAAGATAACACGTTCTCTTGTAGATTTAGTAGCATGCTGTTCAAGAAAGCCATCACAGATGCATTCTATGAAGTCCTCAATACTGCCTCAACCAATTCGATTCACCCAATAAATGTGTAAGTTGAAGTCCCCCACAGTAACTGTTGTTCTATTCTTACATGCTTCAGATATTTCTGTTTATTGCCTGTGCCACTGTAATATTATTACTCGGTGGCCGATTGACAACTCCCACAGTGATTTTTTTTCCCTTTACTATTCCTAATATCTACTCAGATGGCTTCAACATTTCACTCCTTAGATCATCTCTCACTATTGCCCAGATCTTATCTTTAATTAAAAGTGCTACCCCACCTCCTTTAACTTCTTGCCTATCCCTCCATATTAGCTCAGATCCTTGGATATTTATTTCCTAATCCTCTATATCCCGCAACCACATTTCTTTAATGGCCACTAAATCATACCCCTTTACCTGAATGCACGTAGAATTCGAAACAAGGTCAGTGAAATTGTGGCACAAATGAGTACATTGTGCCCTTACATCCATTGTGCTTTTAAAATCTTGTAATCCTTTTCTCTTTTGCACTTGACTTTTCTTCACTCTTACTTTTCTCTTTTTTTATCTTTTGCTTTTACATTATCTTTATACACACTTTTATTTTATTAATACTTCTCCCTTCTATTTAGTTTAAAGCCCTATTCAGAGCCCAAGCTATGTGATTCACTAGGATCCAGGTCCCATCACCGTTCAGGTGGAGCCCATCCCATTGGTACAGGTTGCTCCTTCCCCAATACTGGTGCCAATTTCCCATTAATTCAAACCCACTTCTCCCACACCAATCATTGAGCCATGCATTAAACTCTCTAATCTTCTTGATCCTATGTCAATTTGCACATGGCTCAGGTAGTAATCCAGAAACTACCACCTCTTTGGTTCTGCTTTTTAATTTAGTCCCCAGCTGTTCAAATTCTCTCAGCAGAATCGCTTTCCTTGTTCTACCTATGTTGTTAGTACCAACATGGACGACAACAACTGGATCTTTCCCCTCCCACTGCAAATTCTTCTGCAACTTAGATAAGATGTCCGAACCCGGGCATTAGGCAGGCAACAAAGCCTTCGGGACGCTCTAGCCTCACAACAGAGAACTCTGTCTATTCCCCCGATTATATTATCCCCAATTACCACTACGTTTCTTTTCTCTCCCCACCCCCCTTGAATGGCTCCCTGAACTACAGTGCCACAGTTAGGTTGCTCATCCTTCCTATGGCCGCCATTCTCATCCACACAGGGAGCAAGAATCTCAGATCTGTTGGACAGCTCAAAGGCTGAGGCTCCTCCAGCACTGTCTCTTGGATCCCACTACCCACCTCACTCACAGTCACACCCTCTTTTCCCTGATTAGATTAGATTATGAAGACACGCAGTCTCTTTTATTGTCATTTAGTAATGCATGCATTCAGAAATGATACATTATTTCCTCCAGTGTGATATCACAAAACACAGGACAGATCAAGACTGAAAAAACTGACAAAACCACATAATTATAACATATAGTTACAACAGTGCAACAATACCATAACTTGATGAAGTCGTCCATGAGCACAGTAAGGTTCAAAGTTTCTCAAATGTCCCACATCTCACACAGACAGGAGAAGGAAGAAAAATTCTCCCTGCCATGCCGACCACAATCCGACTCTGAGTCATCCGAAAACTTCGAGCTCCGATCAGCTCTCCGACACCAAGTACTGAGTGCCATCTATGTCCGAACGATTCGACCTCCTTCTCGGTCGCCAAAAGCAGGCAAGGTCAGGGAGTTTGAGGCCTTCCCTCCAAAAGATTCCCAACCACACAGTAATGACAGCAGCGAACGGACATTTCAGAAATTTCTCCAGATGTTCCTCTGCACTTTCAGGTCCATTCTCCATCAAATCAGAATTGTCCACGGCCCCTATTTAACAGATATGATATCATTTTTCACCGGAGGGCTGCGCACACACAGGCACGCCGCCATCTTCTCCTCCCACCAGATCACAAGGAAAGTGAAAACAAGGAAGGAATAAAACCAAGGGGTGAGAACTTGGGATCAAAGAAAGTGAAAGGAAGGTTCCGAAAGAATTGAGAGGCTGTTAAAGTTTGCAATCTTTGACGGCTAAAACAGAGCCTGTTATAGTCAGTTAGTCTTTTGTTGAAATGTTGATTACATCTCACTATAAAAAACAAATGGACTACCTTCCCTCAAGAGAATAACAGTTGGTACACATATAAACAAGTACAATGAATTTCCAGATAAACAAGTCTGATCAAAAAAGTTTAGAAAATATTGTAACTTTATAACTTACAATAAATACTGCTGATCAAATAAAAACAATACAAACAGTTAGACAGACAAGTTTTAATTCCCCCCCCCCCCCGGCCCAAATCTGGTTTGTAGGCGTGTTTACCTTTGTGTGAAATTTCAAATCACATTCATACTTCCCACTAATTTAACCATCTAAAATTATATACATTTATATTGTTTATGAATTTAGATGTAAATATGGAACAGTAAAATGGTGAATAGTTAGTCACACAGTGAATTTTCAGCTCCACTTTTCTCTGGAGTTGAAACTTCATTGGACTTGAAACACTCAGTGGCCACTTTATTAATGTATACCTGTTGTTCAATGCAAATATCTAATCAGCCAATCATATGGTTGCAACGCAATGAATAAAAGCATGCAAACATGATCAAGAGGTTCAGATGTTGTTCAGGTTAAACATCAGATGATGAAGAAATGTAATCTAAGTAATTTTGACTGTGGAATGATTGATGGTGCCAGATGGAATGGTTTGAGTATCTCAGAAAATGCTGATCTGCTGAGATTTTCACAAAGTCTCTAGAGTTTACAGAAAATAGTGCAAAAAAAAAACAAGGCATCTAATGGGTGGCAGCTCTGTGGGCAAATGCTTTGAAAGTCGTCAGAGGAGATTGGCCAGACTGGTTCACGCGGACATGAAGGTGACAATAATTCAAATAAGCATGTTTACAATAGCGGTGTGCAGAAGAGCATCTCTGAATGCACAACACGTCGAACCTTGAATTAGATGGGCTACAGCGGCAGAAGACCACACTGGGTTCTACTCCTGTACCTAATAAAGTGGCCACTGAATTGATATTAGCAAGTTAACACTATGCGTCTTGTGAAGACCAAGTCCCTTTTTCATATTTGCCTGGCAACTACTGTGTTAAGTATGACGGAACAGATTTGTTGTTGTTCTTTTTCAAACCTTGAGACACACCAGGTGGCATTCTTGCTGATTCTGTAGCATTTTAGTGTTCTTTTACAAGGCTGAGTTGCTAGCTTGAAGCTCAACCCTGCGCAGATAGAAAGCGTGCAGGAGCCAGCTGGATACAAACTCGGAACCATTCGCCTCAAAGTCCAGTGCTGATGCCACTATACCACCGGCTGGCTAGAGAAGATTTAGCAGCTCAAAAACAGCAAGATGGGCATTTACCTGCAAAATTAATTCTCCACAATCTGCAACTCCATTACACCGAGTCAGGGAATTAACGTTGATTCAATGAAGAATCCATTAAGGGAGCAGATGAACTTTACAAAAAGGTGCCATAATAAAAATAAAAACTCAATTACTTAATGCAAAACATCAAGTAACTGAATAAATCATAACATAACCAAAAATTGCTTCACAGTTCTGTGCAGTTGTCACATATAGCTGTAAATGGTGGTGACCTACTAAACAACAATCCAGACACAACAATTTTAAGAATACCTCCATGAATACAGGACCCAGAATCTCGTGGTTATAGGATGAATTATTTACAATTCCTCTACCATAAGTGCAAGTGCACAAGCCTAGTTGGGCCTCTCCAAAAATCACCAGACTTCACAGAAGCTAGTCTTCAACCAAATGCACTCATTCTAAGTGACATTACAAGTACACAACTGACCATGCAGCTCCACAGCAATTCCAATAATGCCATCTACAACAGAGAAAATGGTCCAGGTAAGCACTGTCCACAAAAAGGGAAAATACTGTACAACCAATGTTACACCAATGAACAAAGATTGAAGATGTTATTAACTGCACTTACTCACCCAATGGAGCAATGAACAAGTTATTCAACTGCAGCCTTCATAAAGTGAAGTGAGAATATCTGCCCTTCACATCATGGAGTCCAAAATTTCCAACAAATGGAGTCATATCTTGTTCAAAGGCAGATGGTTATGGCTGTTGTACATCAATCACTCTATTCCCATGACATTACTGCAGGAGCTTCTCAAAGCAATGTCTCTGGCCCAACAATTTTTTTTAAACTTCAACATTTAATCCCCATTAATAAGTGCATTATAAATTGCTCTATTATATTCACAACTCTTCACAAAATAAAGTGATCTTCATCCATGCACAGCAAAGTCTAGACAGTATTCAGGCATGGCCGAGTTAAACAAGCTCCAAGGCCTGAATCTGTATCTCCTTCTGAAATTGTATCCACATCTTCTCACTGAGAAACCACAAATCAACATGGAGCAGAAATCTCATCTTTTCCACTCCCTCTACACCTGTGACTGTGTGGCTAAGCATAGCTCCATCTACAAGTTCACCAATGGCATCAATGTGTTCACAGAATCAAAGGTGGTGACAAAGCAACATCAAAGGGAGAATGACAACCTGTTTAAAAGGTGCCACATCAATAACCTCCCACTCAAAATCAGCAAAACCAAAGAGCTGATTATCAACTACAGGAGAAAGCCAGAAGTCCATGAGCCAGTGCTCATTAGGGGATGAGAGGTAGAGAGGATCAATAGCTTTAAATTCCTTGGTGTTATCATATCAGAGGATCTGTCTAGGGATCAGCCATATAAGTGCCATTACCAAGGCGCACAACAATACAAAGGAAGTTTGAGGAAGTTCAACATGTCATTAAAATCTGTCAAATTTTTGCAGATGCACAGTGGAGAATATCCTAACAGGCTGCATCACAGCTGATATGAAAACACCAATGCTGAATAACAGAAAACACTACATAAAGTAATGGAGACAGTCCCATCCCATGACTTAAGCATATTTACATGGAGTGCTGCCACAAGAAAGCAGAATTCATCAAAGATCCACCATCCAGGCCATATTCTCTTCTCACTACTACCATCAGGAAAAAGGTACAGGAGCCTTAGGTCCCACATCACCATGTTCAGGCACAGTTATTTAATTATTTATTTATAAAAGTTACTGTGTATAGTAGGCCCTACTAGCCCTTGTGTTATTTCAAAGATTTTTATGGTTTCAACCTGTTCTGGCTAATTTTTGTCTAAATCGTACACTGAACACTATTTAGTTACAGTGCCCATAAAAAGTATTCACCTCCTTGGAAGTTTTCATCTTTTATTGTTTAACAACAATGAATCACAATGGATTCGATTTGGCTTTTTTGACACTGATCAAGAGAAAAAGACTCCTTCGTCTTAAAGCGAAAACAAATTTCTACAAAGTGATCTAAATTAATTACAAATATAAAACACAAAATAATTGATTGCCTAAGTATTTCTTCCCCCTCCCCCTTCAAGTCGGTATATAATAGATGCACCTCTGGCAGCAATTACAGCCTTTAGTCTCTGTGGATAGGTCTCTATCAGTTTTGCACATCTGCACACTGCAATTTTTCGCCATTCTTCTTTACACAACTACTCAAGCTGTCAGGCTGCATGAGGATCGTAAATGAACAGCCCTTTTCAGTCCAGCCACAAATTGGCAATTGGATTGAGGTATGGACTCTGACTTGGTCACTCCAGGACATTAACTTAGTTGTTTTTAAGCCATTCCTGTGTATATTTGGCTTTTTGCTTGGGGTCATTGTCTTGCTGGAAAACAATTCTTCTCCTAAGTTCAGTTCTCTTGCAAACTGCATCAGGTTTTCCTCCAGGATTTCCCTGCATTTTGCTGCATTCTACCTTCACAAGCCTTCCAGGGCCCACTGTAATGAAGCATCCCCACAGAATGATGCAGCCACCACCATGCTTCACAGCAGGGATAGTGTGTTTTTGATGATATGCGGTGTTTGGTTTATGCCAAACAAGTGCTTAGTCTGATGGTTGAAAAGCTCAATTTTGGTTTCATCAGATCATAGAACTTTCTTCCAGCTGACTTCAGACACTCCCACATACCTTCTGGCAAACTCTAGCTGAGATTTCATGTGAGTTTTTTCAACACTGGCTTTCTCTTTGCCACTCTCCCATAAAGTTGCAACTGGAAAAGCACCCAAGCAACAGTTGTTGTACGCGCAGTCTCTCCCATCTCAGCCACCGAAACTTGTAACTCTTCCAAGGTTGTCATAGGTCTCTTGGTGGTCTCCCTCACTACTCCCCTTCTTGCAGTCACTCAGTTTTTGAGGCAGATTTACAACTACGCCATATTCTTTCCATTTCTTGATGATGACTTAACTGTACTCCAAGGGATATTCAGTGACTTGGAAATTTTCTTGTATCCATCTCCTGACTTGTACTTTTTAATAAGCTTTTCACAGAGTTGCTTGGAGTGTTCTTTTGTCTTCATGGTGTAGTTTTTGCCAGGACACTGAGTCAACAGCAGTTGGGCCTACCAGATACAGGTGTATTTTTACTACAATCAATTCAAACACCTTGACCAAACACAGGTCTTCAAAAATAGATCTCCATTTAACTAATTATGTCATTTCTAAAACCAATCCGCTGCACCAATGATGATCTGGTGTATCATATTAAGGTGGGGGGGGAATAAATAATTACGCAGTCAATTATTTTATGTTTTATATTTGTCATTAATTTAGATCACTTTGTAGAGATTTTTTAGTAGTAGAATTAATTTGTAGTAATTCAATGTTGTAAAACAATAAAACATGAAAATTTTCAAGGGGTGAATACATTTTATGGGTACAGTACCACCCCAATTTGGCTAAATTTTGGAGTACTCTCGCTTTACTATTTTGGGTTATCCTCAAAGTGATATGAAAACTTTTATTTCTTTTCTCTTGTTTTCTGTCACTTATTACAACTATTGATTGGCACTCTTATGATTGGTAATCCTTCAATTGATTTTCTACTCTGTTTCAGGGCCCTGATTCAACATCATAGCTCTCTCTAGCTTTAAGTGCTGTTCCAGGATAAAATTCCACTACTTAGCACCTTTTGATTGTATTACTCAATTAAATAGCTACATTAATTACTATAATGAAATGATATATTCCAAGGACTACTTTTATCAATAATTCAACAACTTTGGTTCCACTGACCTCGGAGGAAAGAAATCCCAGACATTTTGGACCATCAGAAAAAAATACCACTTCATCCATCTTAAATGGATGATCACTACTTCCAATTGAAATTTTCAAGTTTATAGTACATACGCAATGAAAGCTATCTTTTTGCAGCATCACAATATATTACAAGTATGACAAATAAGTTAACAGACTAAAATTAACAATACACAGCTTGTATGACAAAAGCTAAAATAAATGAGACCAGTGCATGTTGAGAGAAAAAAAAAGTCTAAGGTAGTGTTTGGAGTTTAAGTCAATGTAAGAGCCTTAAGGCAGTGGGAAAGAGACTATTCTTAACCATGAGGTGCAATTCTCCAGGCACCTTCATCCCCTGCCTGACGGTAGCATCAAGAGGATGACATGACCCAGATGGTGGTGGTCCTTAATGATGGATGTTGCCATCCTGACACACTGCCTCTTGTAAATGTCCTCAGTGGTAGCCAGAGTTGTACTTGGAAGGGACAAGCTGTGCCAGGATTATCCCACTAGAAATTTCGAATGTTCAAAGGGTCGGACAGAGTAGATATGGAAAGGCTGTTTCCCTTGGTGGCTGAGTCCAGGATAAGAGGCCACAGTCTTAGAATTAGAGGGTACCCATTTAAAACAGAGATGAGGAGAAATTTTTTTTTAGCCAGAGGGTCGTGGAGTTATGGAATTCATTGCCACATACAGCTCTGGAGGCCCGATCATTGAGGGTGTTTAAGGAGGAGATTGACAGCTATCTAATTAGTCTGGATATCAAGGGATATGGGGAAAAAGCCAGAAATTGAAACTAGCTGGGAGATAGTTAAGCTCATGGTGGAGTGACAGAGCAGACTTGATGGGCCGAATGGCCTACTTCTGCTCCTTTGTCTTGTGAAATAATGCCAACCTGTCAAGATCCCTCAGGGTCTACCATATTTCAATCAAGTGTCCCAGCTTTCTTCAAAATACCAGTGAGTACAAGCCTTTCATCATCTAACTTATTCCAGGCAGCAGTCTCGTAAATATTATCTGAACCACTTTTAATGCATTTACTTTAAATCCACATTGTATTCCATGTGGGCTTACAGGCATCCTCTGTGACTGAAACATAACCTCTTACTTCTGTATTCATTTCTTCTGATGAACAATGATATTGTTAGTCTTTCTAATTACTTACTGTACCTAAATGCTAATGTTCTGCAAATTATACACCTGAGTACTCAAAAACATCTGATCTTCAGAGATCTGTAACCCTTTGCCAATTAGATGTTTATTTTCATTTCCTCCAAAAGAAAATTTTTAAATTTTGCCAAATTAAACAGTATTTGCTTGAACTCTCCGCACTCACTTGTCCTATATTCCCTATATCCTTTCCACACATTATTTTTATGTCAATTTAAAAACCACATCTTCAGTGCCATGAGCCAAATCATTTATGTAAATTGGAAGGTAAGGCCTCAGCTCCAACACCAGTGGCACACCACTCATTAATTGTTAACCAAAAACAGAAATTGTCTGCTGTTTCCTGTTGGCCAACAGTTGTCTAGCCATTGCTCCTATACAAGCTTCCTTTCATACAATAATTTTTGATGTGGCACTTTATCAAATGACTTCTGCAATTCTAAGTGCAGTATATCCTCTGCAATACCCCCCCCCAACCTGTCCTTTACTCACAGCCCAAGTTGTATGCAGATCAGTCGGCTGAAAGCTATCGTCGATCTGAATGTACATTGTATCAACACATTCCTACTTTGAATATCTTTCCTTTATGACACACCATGTTACAGAGGGGTTGCATTCCTAGAAAACAGAGTGGTGTGATTTTTTTGTAACACAAACCCACTTCCTATTGAATTCCATATAATTAGAGATACATTTCTGCAGTATAATTTTCTCTCCTATTTTAACAGCAATGACAAAGTAATTCACAACTGTTATTTAGCAGCAATGGAAAATATTAAACGAGGTATGGACAAGATTTGCATGAAAGAAACAAATGTCATTTTTTTATATATTTTGTCACTCAATACTATAGGCAATAAAATAAACTTTGATATAACATCATCATGTCAATTGGGTTGACAGTCAGCCGAGTACCTCCATTGTCATAACTTCTCCAATTGGAGGACAATGAACACAGTGCATCACTTTCACACTCTTCACATGCAAGGTATTTTCTCTGAACCACAAAACTCATGGATTAGGAAAGGGTTTAGGGGGTGGAGATAACAGGGAAGGGGATTTGAGGATTGGAATACAGAGAAGTGGTGTACCAGTTCAGGGATTAACCGGTTAAAGCTCAGTGATTTATAAGTATTTTACCTTAAGAAACTAGACATAGCTGTTGTAGTTCCCCACAATACAGCAGGTCAGAAAAAATGCTTGTCCTCAGACTGGAGAGGACATAACAAAGGAGGGACTCCGGTACTCCTACCAACTCACATTGGCGCAGTGATGTCATATTCAAATCTTACTGCCAAAGTAAATATTTAAAATAATTAACAAAATTTGTAGTTGCTTTCACATTCTATGCTCACTTCCCCCACCCCCCCCAACATAAACTCATTAAATGCAAATTTTGGTAAGTTACAGAAAGTTGTAAAATTAGCTCCATCATGGGCACTAGCCTTCTTTGTATCAAAGGCACTTCAAGGAGCAGTGCCTCAGGAAGGTGGCATCCATCATTAAGGACCTCAATCATCCAGGACATGTCCTCTTTTCATTGTTACCATCAGGAAGGAGATACAGAAGCCTTAAGGTACACACTCTGCAATTCAGGAACAGCTCCTTCCCCTCTGCCATCCTATTTCTAAATGGACATTGGACCCATGAACACTAACTCATTACTTTTTTAATTTATGTTTTTGCACTTATTTTAACTTAACTATTTAATATACATTATATCATAGTGCTGTTGCCAGGAAGTTAACACATTTCATGACATATGCCTGTGATATTAAACCAGAGTCTGAATTTTATTCTATACTCAGTAGCCACTTTGTTAAGTACAAGAGTAGAAACTCGTGTGATCTTCTGGTGCTGCGGTCCATCCACTTCAAGGTTTGATGTGTTGTGCACTCAGAGATCCTCTTCTGCACACTACTGTTGTAGTTCACAGTTATTTGCATTACTCTTGCTTTCCTGTCAGCTTGACATAGTCTGGCCATTCTCTTTTGACCTCTCTGGTTAACATGGCGTTTTCACCCACAGAACTGCTGCTCACTGGGAATTTTTTCCACACCATTCTCTGTAATCCCAGGAAATCAGCAGCTTTTAAGAGATTCAAACCACCCTGTCTGGAACCAAACATTCCATAATCAAAGTCACTTAGATCACATTTCTTTCCCCAATCTGATCACTGGTCTGAACAACTGAAATTCTTGACCATCTCCGGATTCTTTTATGATTGACTAACTGGATATTTGCATTAACAAGGTTTAACAGTGTGCCTAATAAAATCAACACTGAGTGTAAATCAGCTTTTGATAGTGATTTGTGAATTCCAGAAGTACTAATTACTGCAACCTGAGTGGCCATAATGTGGGCTCACTCGTAGTCTAAGTCATCTATAAACATCTGTATTCAATAATTCTGCAAACCATTACTGAAAGAGGTATCTTATTGTTTGGCATCTGTATATCAAAATGTTCAATGAACACTACCTTATCAGGAGGATTTGACATAATGCTTAAACATCAAAACACTATCATGGCTGAAAAATAATGCTGTGTCATATTTTAATTATCAAACTTTCATGTACTGTACTAAATACTTCGACAGTCATCATCTTGAAACTCTGTCCAATGCAGATTGGCACTTCCATTGTATCCTGGATAATGGACTACCTGACTGGCAAACCACAGTATGTGTGGCTTCGGAGCAGTGTGTCAGATATGGCTACAAGCAGCACTGGGGCCCTACAGGGGACTGTATTGGCTCTCTTCATGTTTATCCTGTATACCTTGGACTTCAGGCACAACACTGAGTCATGGCATCTGATGGCTCAGCAATAGACGGTTGTATAAAGGGTGGACGGGAAGATGAATACAGGGCCCTGGTGGAGGACATTGTTAAACTGTGCAAGCTGAATCACCTATAGCCTAACATTAGTAGGACAAAGGAGATGGTGATAGACTTCAGGAGGACAAAGTCTGCATTGTTCCCTGTTACTATTGATGGTGAGGACGTGGATGTGGTGAGGACCTACATATTCCTGGGGCTGCACCTGGATGACAGACTTGAGTGGAGCACCAACACAGAAGCTGTGCACAATAAGGGCCAGAGTCACCTCTACTTCCTGAGGAGACTGAGATCGTTTGGAGTATGCAGGCCTCTCCTTCACGTGTTCTACCAGTCTGTTGTCGCCAGTACAATCTTCCATGCGGTGGTGTGCTGGGGCAATGGCATCAACAAGGGTGATACCAACAGACTCAATAAACTAATTAGAAAGACTGGCTCTATTATAGGAGTTAAATTGGACACACTGGAGGCTGTGGTAGAACAAAGACCCCTACGAAAAATCCTGGCAATTCTAGACGATGTTTCTCATCCTCAGCCTGCCACCTTGACTGAACAGGGGAGCACTTTTAGTACTTGACTAAGACAACTGCGCTACAGGTCCGCAATCCCTCATCTGAAATCCTTGGGGCCAGTTGCACGTCGGAATTCAGAATTTTTCAGATTTCAGACCCCGCCCCCCCCCCCGATACCAAAAAACACATATGCTCAAGTCTCTTATTTAACCTGTCTCAGTGCAGTGGACTTCAGGACCCAGCAGCGCACCAAACCTACGTACATCCTCCCGTATACTTTATATCATCTCTAGATTACTTATAATACCTAATACAATGTAAATGCTATGTAAATAATTGTTCTACTGTATTGTTTAGGGAATAATGACAAGAAGAAATTTTATTTCCAACAAAAACATTCAATAAAACAAAGATATACCGCTTCAAACGAACTGAATCAAACACATGGTAAATGACTTATTAGAATAAATGTTGAACGTCACTGTCACTATAAAACTTCAGTAACTTGTCTTTCTGTTTATTTAAATCATATACAGTGGTAATTCTGACACTATTATCTTCAGTAAGATGCCGCACAGACACACCACGATCAAGCTTCTGCAATAACTTCACTTTCTGCGTTATTGATAGAGAAGATTCCTTCTCTTTTTCTCATTGTTACCCATAGGGGTATCTGCAGCTCTTTTTGACATTTTCACAGTGAAATTAAACACAAAGTCAACAGTGAACACACAATATCAGCGAACAGCAATTGCACGCGTAACCAGTACGAGCGCTGAGCCACAACTGACGTCTGGCGGCCTCTGCTCGTGCTGCCACGTCACACCTGAGTGACATCAGCTGTCGGCGAAAAAAACTTCTGTTTTCAGAGTTTTTTGGATTTCAGAATTTTGGATAAAGGAATGTGCACCTGTACTTCAAAGAGCACCTTATGAGGTCATTCTTACCCTTGGCCATTAGGCTCAATAATGAGACAACCTATAGCCGGGGAAGTAATGACCCCCTCCTAGCTCTTCCTTCAGTTAGTCCTGACAAAGGGTCTCGGCCTGAAACGTCGACTGTACCTCTTCCTAGAGATGCTGCCTGGCCTGCTGCATTCACCAGCAACTTTGATGTGTGTTGTTCCCCCTCCTGTCAGACTGTTTGTGGTAACTTATTTATTTTATTCTTTCCACTTCTCTTCTAATATTTGTGTCTATGCACTTACAATGCTACCACGACACTGTAATTTCCTTTAGGATTAATAAAGTATCTAGCTATTTTGCAAAATCTGTGCAATTTCAAAACTAATCCAACTGCTTCACTTCTGAAAAGAATTTTCACAAAATAAATCAAACTATTGATGGTCAAGAACCAAATGTGCTTTTTTTTTGTTTTTGTAACCTTTCTCAATATTCACAGAATGACTTCAAATGTATTCCAAACCACTGAAATACCAAGTGCAACATTCAATCAGTTTAGTCAGTCCAGCCTGTATCAATGTTTACTTTCCACAAAATCAAAAGAGCTGTCATAAAAGGGTAGCCCAAAGCAGCACATGAACAATGCAACTCAAATATTCAAGCTAAATGCAATAAGATCATATTCACCCAAAGAAACACTATGGGGGGGGGGGGGGAATACTCTTTCCTACAAGCTCAAAGTCACATTACTACCAGCAGCTTTTCATGTTTATTTGACTTGTATAAATCAAGCATTTGATTTCAATTTTCAGGATCTTGGCCTGAAAAATGATGTTTATACTTACAATGAATATGGTCTAAGCTGTTTGGAGGTAGCTTAAGCATTTTAAAAACAGTGCAATGAAAAACAAACACCATTCCATTCAGTAAAAAATGTGATTTAATTCTGATCATGAACCTAAGCCATTCCTTGGTATTGACAAACTCCACAAAACAATTTCACAAGCCTTTCTTAAAAAAAGATGCTTAAAGCTTGCAAGAAATTCTACAAGTATCAACTGAAAGAAAGTATCAACTGAAAGGCTTTAGTCATTTCATCCTCATTTTATCTGCAATATTTGTCATTTATGTTTCAAATGTTTTCTCTTACCTTGTCTAAATGTGTAATAGACAAGGCACAGGTAACGTGCATTTGCAGTGTCTGTATAAAACCACCAGAAGGGAAGAGATGGGGTGCAAAGGAGGGATAAATGGAGGAGGTAGGAAGAATGTATTCAGATACGTTGTATCAGGATTGAGAAGAGAATATAAGCAGAGGAGTGAAGGAACTGCGACCAGAGGGTAAAATTAAGAGAGACGAAAAGCGCCTACAATTGGGTGGGGGGGGGGGAAAATGGAGGCAAAGGAAGAAAGTCTGCGCAAATGGGTGAATAGCAGCAAGAGCTGACAGAGTATTTCAGGAGACTGCAACTGGGGGCAGGTGTAGGAGAAAGGAAGGGCATGAACAAGGAAGATAAAACCATGATGGAGTGAGGGTGGGGGACATGTCAGCCTGGGTGGGCTGAGCTGGGAAGGGGGGGGGAGAGGGACACACTGGGCTAGGCGGAAGAGCAAGGACTTGCTGGGCCAGGTGAGAGGTGGGGTGAAGTGAAGTGACAGAGGAGGCTACACACAGGTTAGGGCAAGAGATCGAAAAAAGACTGTTTGCAAGCTTTCAGACTTTTCCAGGGACCCAATCGAATCATGATTCATTAGTAAGGACAAATAAAAATAAGATGGAGTTGGGAGACCTTGGCTCAACAGGCTCGGACAAAGCAAGTATCTTCTTCTGCATTCTTCGCCAGTTAGTGCAGTGACAACATCTCCAGGAGCTGTGCTGTTTTTTTTTGTGTGAGATGTGGGAATTCCAAGAGACCTTCAGGCTCCAGGATAACATCTACACCAGATGCACTGAGCTGCAGCTCCTCAGAGACCGTGTTAAGGAACTGGAGTTGCAGCTCGATGACCTTCGGCTCATACGGGAAAATAAAGAGGCAATAGATGGGAGCTACAAGGAGGTAGTCACCCCCAAAATGCAGGGGGCAGGTACCTGGGTGACCGTCAGGAAATGGGCAACCAGTGCAGACCTCTCCTGTGGCTGTTCCCCTCACTAATAAGAATACCACTTTAGATATTACCAGGGGGAAACTGCAGCGACCAGGTCTCTGGCACTGTGGCTTAGAAGGGAAGAGAGGAGAAGAGGACTACTGTAGTGATAGGGGATTACATAGTCAGAGAAGTCGTCATGAGATTCTGTGGACGTGGAAAAGACACTTGGATGGCATGTTGCCCCCCAGGTGCCAGGATCAGCGATGTCTCAGATTGCATCCACTATATTCTAAACTGAGAAGGTAAGTAACCAGAACTCTTGGAACAGATTGGCATCAGTGACATAGGTAGGAAAAGGGAGGAGATCCTGAAGAGAGAATTTAGGGAATTAGGTAGAAAGCTGAAAAGGAGGACCTCCAAGAAAGTAATCTCTGGATTGCTGCCTGTGCCACAGGGCAGTGAGGCAAGAGGAGAATGATTTGGCAGATGAATGTGTGCCTGAGGACCTGGTGCAGCAGGCAGGGCTTCAAACTTCTGAATTATTTGGGACTTCCCTTGTCAGGGTATGATAAAAGAGAAAATTTACACCTGAATCCAAAGGGAACCAATATCCTTGTTCACAGATTTGCTGGAGCTGTTGGATGAGGTCTCAGGGTCCTTGGAAGCACAAGAGAAAATAGGCCAAAATCAGCATGGCTTCCTTAGGGGAAAATCTTACCTGATAAATCTGTTAGAATTTTTTGAAGAAATAACAAGTGGGATAGACAAAGGAGAATGAATGGATGTTGTGTTCTTTGATTTTTCAGAAGGCCTTTGACAAGTTGCCACATGAAGCTGTTTAACAAGACAAAAAGCCCACAGTATTTATGGAAAAATATTAGCATGGATAGAGGATTGGCTGATTAGCAGGAGGCAAAGTGTGGGAATAAAAGGAAGCTTTTCTGGTTAGTGTTCCACAGGGGTTGGAGTTGGGTCTGCTTCTTTTTATGGTATATGTCAATGATTTGGATGATGGAATTGACAACTTTGTAGCCAAGTTGCGGATGATATGAAGATTATTGGAGAAGTGATTAGTGTTGCGGAAGCAGGGAGGCTGCAAAAGGACTTGGATTAGGAGAATGGGCAAAGAAATTTCAGATGGAATAGAGTTGAGATGTAAGGTCATGCACTTTGGTAGAAGGAACAAAAGTGTAGACTATTTTCTAAATGGGCGGAAAATTCAAAAATCCGAAGTGCAAAGGTACTTGGAAGTCCTTGTGCACTAAAGATTAATTTGGAAGGTTGAGTCTATGGAAGGCAAATATATTGTTGGCATTCTTTTCAAGAGAACTAGAATATAAAAGTAAAAATGTAATGCTGAGGCTCTATAAGGCACAAGTGATGCCTCACTTGGGAGTATTGTGAGCAGTTTTGGGCCCCGTATCTCAGAAAGGCTGTGCTGCCATTTGAAAGGGTTTAGAGGAGGTTCATGAGAATGAAAGGGTTATCGAATGAGAAACGTGTGATGGCTCTGTGCCCATACTCGCAAAAATTTGGAAGAATGAGCAGGGATCTCATTGAGGACCATCAAATCTTGAAAGGCTTAAATACAGTATATGTGGAGAGCATATTTCCTATAGTGGGAGAGTCTAGGGCCAGAGGGCACAGCCTCAGAATGAAGGGACATTCATTTAGAACAGAGACAAAGAGGAATTTCTTTAGCCAGATGGTCACAAACCTGCGCAATTCATTGCCACAGGTGGCTGTGGAGGCCAGGTCACTGGGTGTATGTAATGTGGAGGTTGACAGGTTCTTAATTAGTCAGCGCATGAAACATTACAGGGAGAAGACAGGAGAACAGGATTGTGAGGAAGAATGGATCAGTCATGATGAAATGGAACAGCACACTTGATGGGTCAAATATTCTATTCTGTTCCAATATTTTATGGCCTTTATTGTGGGTGTGTGGTGGAAGAAGACAAGTTGGGCCAGGTGGATAGGAAGGGACCTGCTGGGCCAGGTGGTGGTGGGAAGGGAGGGAACATCCTGAGCCTGTTGGGGCATAGGAAAGAAGGGAGGGACCTGCTGGGGCCAGGTGGGGCATGGGAAGGAAGGAGGGGGGGGAACTGCTGGGGCCAGGTGGGGCATGGGAAGGAAGGAAGGGGGGACCTGCTGGGGCATGGGAAGGAAGGAAGGGAGGACCTGCTGGGGCATGGGAAGGAAGGAAGGGGGGACCTACTGGGGCCAGGTGGAGCATGGGAAGGAAGGAAGGGGGACCTGCTGGGGCATGGGAAAGAAGGAAGGGGGGACCTGTTGGGGCCAGGTGGGGCATGGGAAGGAAGGAAGTGGGGATCTGCTGGGCCAGGTGGGGCATGGGAAGGAAGGAAGGGGGGACCTGCTGGGCCAGGTGGGGCATGGGAAGGAAGGAGGGACCTGCTGGGCCAGGTGGGGCATGGGAAGGAAGGAGGGACCGGAAGGGGGGACCTGCTGGGGCATGGGAAGGAAGGAAGGGAGGACCTGCTGGGGCATGGGAAGGAAGGAAGGGGGGACCTACTGGGGCCAGGTGGGGCATGGGAAGGAAGGAAGGGGGGACCTGCTGGGCCAGGTGGGGCATGGAAAGGAAGGAAGGGGGGAACCTGCTGGGGGCATGGGAAGGAAGGAGGGACCTGCTGGGCCAGGTGGGTCGTGGTACGGAAGGGGGTCCTATTGTGCCGTGGGAAGGGGGGGGGTCTACTGGGTCGGGAAGGGGTGGGAAGGAAGGGGGACTTGCTGGGCCGGGGGTGGGGGTCGTGGGAACGAGGGGCAACGTACAGAAAGGGGAACCTGCTGAAGAGGGGTCGGGGGAAGGCGGGTGACCTGCTGGGCCGCGGTACCAGCCACACTGGCCAAGCCTGCAGTTTGGAGCCATCGCCCCCCGCAATCCTTCCACTTCCCCTCTACCGAATCTCCGAGCGCTGGTCCCGTTCGGGACATGCAGTACCTGCTCTGCCTCCCCGGGTAATATTCGTGCCTCTTCTGCAGGCTCCGCACTGGGCGTAAAGGGATGTTATCCGCCATCTTAAAGTGGGTGGGTCCTCCTCCCACAACCCCCCGGGCGAAGGCGAACACGTCACTCATCGATTGTCCCGCCCTCCGGTACCCTGACATCACGCTCGCCATCACGTCACTCCCCAAACAGAACTTTGTCCTTTGAGCGATGACTCGCAAGCACAGCATCAGAGTCTTGACAGGGCTGTCAAGGTCGAGGTTAGCTCATGTGCGCAAGTATATTATGGATGCACAGGTGCAATGAAAAACTTACTTGCAGCAGCATCACAGGCACATAGCATCAGATACACAACACTCAAAGGACCACATAAATTAAATATATATATATATATTATACAAGTTTTGTTAATGAATATGTATCTTAATATTTTAAATTATATAAATTACATATTTCTTTTCAATCTCTTTTATGCAAAACTAAGTTGTCAATACAGATGACAATAACAAATCAATATGCCAATTTCTTCCCTCTGACCTTAAAATAATGCCCTCTCATTTTAAATTCCCTTTCTCTGGGTTAAGAACTGTGTGCATTCATCCTCTCTATGCCCCTCATGATCCTATACACTAATCTAACATCACCCATCACTCTCCTACACTCTGAATACAGTCGTAGCCTAGTTGAATCTCCCTGTGGTTCAGGCCCTCAAATCCACCAAGATTCTTGGAATTATTTTCAGACTAATTACATCTTTCCTATATCAGGGTAACCAAAACTGTACATAGTTCTCCAGTTCCAATGCTATTGGGGAGGGTTTAAGCTAGATTTGCAGGGGGGTGGGAACCGGTGAAGAGGCAGAGGATGGTGGGGGGGGGGGTTGGAGCACAAGCAGCTTGTGGGGAGTTTGTGAAGAAGGATTTGCAAATGATAGAGCAAAGATGCACTCAGCCTGATGGTTTGAGATATGTTAATTTTAAAGCAAAGAGTATCATAAACAAGGTGGATAAACTTAGAGCGTGGATCAATACACTGTGCCAATATAGAGACTTGGATATCTCAGGAACAGAAATGGCTACTGAGTGTGCCAGGCTTTAGATGTTTCAAAAAAAAGAGAGGGAGGCATGTTTTTTCTAATTAGGGATAGTGTCATGGCTGCAGAAAAGGAGGAAGTCATGGAGGGATGGTCTACTGAGTCAGTATGGGTGGAATACAGAAACAGGAAAGGGGCAATAACTCTACTGGTGTTTATTATAGAGCCCCCTCCCCAATAGTACAGGGATATTGAGGAGCAGATAGGGAGGCAGATTCTGGAACGGTGCAATAATAATAGGGTGGTTGTGATGTGAGATTTTAACTTTCCTAATCATGATTGGCATCTCCTTAGTGCAAGAGGTTTAGATGCAGTGGAGTTTGTTAGGTGTGTTCAGGAAGGTTTCCTGACACAATATGTAGATAAGCCAATTAGAGGAGAGGCTGTGCTTGATCCAGTATTGGGAACTGAACCTGGTCAGGTGTCAGATCTGTCAGTGGGAGAGCATTTTGGAGGTTGTGACCATAACTCTATCTCCTTCATCATTGTGTTGAAGAGGGATAGGAGCAGACAATTTGGGGAAACATTTAATTGGGGTAAGGGGAAATATGGGCTATCAGGCAGAAACTTGGGAGCATAAATTGGGAGCAGATGTTCTCAGGGAAATGCACGGCAGAAATATGGCAAATGTTCAGGGAATATTTGCATGGAGTTCTCCATAGGTATGTTCCATTGTGCAGGGAAAGGATGGTAGGGTTAAAGAACCATGGTGTACAAAGGATGTAGAAAATTTAGTTAAGAAGAAAAGCTTATGAAAGGTTCAAGAAACTAGATACTGTTAGAGGTCTAGAAAATTACAAGGTTGTTAGGAAGGAGTTTAAGAATGGAATTAGGAGAGCCATAAAGGGCCATGAGAAGGTCATGGTGTGCAGGATTAAAAAAACACTAAGGCATTTTGCAAGTATGTGAAGCACAAGAGGATGAGTCATGTGAGAACAGGTCCTATGAGGTGTGATAGTGGAAAGTGTGCATGGAGTCAGAGGAGGTAGCAGAGGTACTTAATGAAGATTCACCGGGGAAAAAGATCTTGGCAATTATGGGGATGGCTTACAGTGGACTTTAAGTACTTGAGCATATAGACACTAAGAAAGAGGATGTGCTGGAGCTTTTGAAAAGCATTGAGTTAGATTAGTAACCGGGACCGGATGAGACGTACCTCAGGCTACTGTGGGAAGCGAGAGAGGAGATTGCTGAGCCTCTGGCAATGATCCTTACATCATCAATGGGACGGGGAAGGTTGCGGAACAGTGGAGGGTTGCAAATGTTGTTCCCTTGTTCAAGAAAGGGAGTAGAGGTAACCCAGGAAATTATAGACCAGTGAGTCTGACTTCAGTGGTGAGCAAATTGTTGGAGAAGATCTTGAGAGGCAGGATTTATGAGCATTTGGAGAGACATAATCTGATTAAGGATAGTCAGCATGGCTTTGTCAAGGGCAGGTTGTGCCTTGTGAGCCTGATTGAATTCTTTGAGGAAGTAATGAAACACATTGATGAAGGTAGAGCAGTGGATGTAGTGTATATGGATTTCAGTCAAACATTTGATAAGGTTCCCCATGCGAGGCTCCTTCAGACAGTAAGGAGGCATGGAATCCAAGGAGACCTTGCTTTGTGAATCCAGAATTGGTTTGTCCACAGAAGGCAAAGAGTGGTTGTAAATGGTTCGTATTATGCATGGAGGTTGGTGACCAGTGGTGTTCCGCAGGGATCTGTTCTGGGATACTTTGTGATTTTTATAAGAAATGTGGATGAAGAAGTAAAAGGGTGGAATAGTAAGTTTGCTGATGACACAAAGGCTGGGGTGTTGTGGATAGTCTGGAGTGTTGTCAGAGGTTACAGCGGGACATCAGTAAGATGCAGAACTGGGCTGAGAAGTGGAAGTTCATACAGCTGAACAGAAGAGTGTTTGTTATGTTGTAGTTGTACAAGATGCTAGTGAGAACATAGAACATAGAAATCTACAGCACATTACAGGCCCTTCAGCCCACAATGTTGTGCTGACCATGTAACCTACTCTAGAAACTGCCTTGAATTTCCCTAGTGCACAGCAGATAGACTTCAACTCAGATACGGGTGAAATGGTTTATTTTGGTAGGTCAAATTTGAAGACAGAATATAATATTAATGGTAAGACTCTGGCAGTGTGGAGGATCTGAGAAATCTTGGGGTCTGTAACAATAGGACACTCAAAGCTGCTACGCAGGTTGACTGTATTGTTAAGAAGGTGTATGGTGTGATGGCTTTCATCAACCATGGGATTGAGTTCAAGAGCTATATAACACCTTGGTCAGACCCCACTTGGAGTACTGTTTTCAGCTCTGGTCATCTCACTGCAGGAAAGATGTGGATACTATAGAGAGAATGCAGAGGAGATTTACAAGGATGTTGCCTGGATTGGAGAGCATGCCTTATGAGAATAGGTTGAGTGAACTTGACCTCCGGAGGCTGAGGGATGACCTGATAGAGGTGTATAAGATGATGAGAGGCATTGATTGTGTGGATAGTCAGAGGCTTTTTCTCAGGGCTGAAATGTCTAACACAAGAGGGCACAGCTTTAAGGTGCTTGGAAATAGGTACAGGGGAGATGTCAGGGGTAAGTTTTTCACACAGAGTGTGGTGGGTGCATGGAATGTACTGCCAGCGATGGTGGTGGAAGTGGATACAATAGGGACTTTTAAGAGCCTCTTAGGTAGGTACATAAATAGAGGGCTATGCGCTACGGAAATTCAAGGCAGTTTCTAGAGTAGGTTACATGGTCGGCACAACATTGTGGGCCAAAGGGCTTGTAATGTGCTGGAGATTTCTATGTTCTATGTTCTCATTAGCATCTTGTACCATTACAACATAATGAACACTGTCACGTTCAGCTGTATATATGTATGGATTGAATCATAATTAAACTTAATTTGATCTGATTTTGATCTCCAAACTCCTGCACTCAATGCCCGGATTGATGTAGGCCAGCATGCGAAATGCCTACTTCACCTCTCTGGAAAGAAATTGTCAGGGGAACAGAGGAAATAAATAAATTCAAGGATGTTCGAAAGCTACCTGAAAAGGTGCAGCATTCCTACCAATCTTTGAGAACCTCAGGCTCTAGGGCCTTCGAAATGGAGTGGAAGCATTAGGATTGGTACTGAGAACTCAAGCACGCAGAAATCCAGCATATACAGCAAATAGAGCTCAAAATCTCATAAACTATTCACCTGACAGGCATCTCCTGCCCCATCTGCTGTGTCTACCTTTGTCTTTGGACATGATCCAAACAGCAATTTTAAGAACAAGACCAAATACTTGTTCTTAAAATTGCTGTTTGGATCATGTCCAAAGACAATCTTAGGATTCAAAAACTCTTGCAATCTAACTGAAACATATTAAATCCCGGTGTTAAATTTACTGTTTGAGTTGCTCTCAAATAAGAAGTAACTCAAAATAATTACTTCTAATCTTTTGGAGTTGGAATTATCTTATTACTTTCACATTTGGGTGGCATGGTAGCGTAGTGGCTAGCAGAACACTTTAGAGCACAGGCAACCTGGGTTCACTTCCCAACGCTCCCAGTAAGGACCTTGTACAATCCCTCTGTGACTGCATGGGTTTTCTTTGGGCGCTCCAGTTTCTTCGCACAGACCAAATACGTACCGGTTGGTAGGTTACTTAGTCATTGTAAAATTGTCCCATGATTAGGCCAGCATTAAATTGGTCGGTTGCTGTGTGGCATGTCTCAAAGGAATGGAAGGGCCTATTCCGTGCTAAATCTTAATAAATAAATTAATGTACAAAGATACAGTGAAAAGATTGTCTTGCAAACTCTTCAGACAGATCAGATCATTACACAATGCATTGAGGTAGGACAAGGTAAAACAATAATCATGCAGAATAACGTGTAATGGATAAGAGCAAACACAGTGGCAGTAAACACTAAGGAGAAAGCTCATAACAAGGTAGATTGTGAGGACAAGAATCAATCTTATCATACTAGGGAACTATTTGTTAGTCATATAACTATGGGGAAGAAGTTGTCCTTGAACATGATTTCAGGCTTTTGTATCTTCTGCCCGATAAAAGACAGGGGAAAAAAAGCGTAGCCAGAGTGGTGGAGTCTTTAATTATGCTGGCTGCTTCATTGAGGCATTGAGAAGGATAGATAGAGGCCATAGAAGGTAGGCTGATTTCTGTGATACGCTGAGCTGCATCCACAACTCTGAAGTTTCTTGCAGTTCTTTGCAGAACAGTTGCCTTACCAAGCTATTACACATCCAGATAGGATACTTTCAATGGTGCTTTGATAAAAATTGGCTCTCAGCATCAGGAGATTGGTGATGACTTTCCTTGGAATTATAGTATTACAGGCAGAGCTATAATCAATTTAAAAAATAGTCTGGCATACATGTCCTTATAGTCCAGATGTTCCAGAGATGAATGTAGGGCCAGGGAGATGCATTCCCCATAAACTTGTTTTGGCAGCAAGAAGATTGCAATAGGGCAAGGTTGTCTGGAAGGCTGCGGTTAATATGTGCCATGACTAGCCTCTCAAAGCACTTCATGATAGTTGATGTCAGCATTGCTGGGCAGCAATCATTTAGGCATATTATTTTTGGTTTTTTTAGGTATGGGATGATAGTGGCCTTTTGAAAGCAGATGTGAACCATAGATTGAGGCAGAAAATTGTTAAAAATATTTACAAATACTCCCATTGGCTGATCTTCAAGATATCTTAAGGACATGGTCAGGGACACCATCTGGGTCAGATGCTCTCTGTAGGTTCATTCACCAGAAGGTTGCCATTACATACACAGTGTTGACTGTGGGTTCAGGTGCACTAAAGGCTGTCAGGGCTGGTGGTGACATACCCATTCCGTTCTGTTCAAAACTTTCACAGAATGCATGAAGCTCATCAGGAAGTGATGAGCTGTTTTCAGTGATGCTGCCCGACTTTATTCTGTAACCATTATAGAATGTAAGCCCTACCATAACTGACAACTGATCTGGCACATCTCTAATACCTTTATGGAGCTTATATCTCAAATTCCTGTGAAGGTCAATGTCACCCAGTTTGAATGCTGCAGACCAGGACTTTAGTAGCGAATGGACCTATTGGTTCATCAATGGATTCCAGTGTGGGAACACCCAGGTTGTCCTCCTTGGTGCAGTTCTCAGCACACTTGCTGATAAAAGTCCAAGTTGGTAGTGTCATGCTCATCTAGGCTGACAGCTGAGTCTTTGAACTCGGACCATTCTGCCAACTCAAAGCAATCACATAGGAGCTCATCTGTATTGTATGACAAGCACTGCATGACTTTTTGTACTAGATCTTCCCGTTTCAGCTTCTGTTTGTACACTGCAGGGAGGAGCTCAGCCTGATGGTCTGATTATCAAAGTGTGGACAGGGGAGTAGCTTGGTAATAATCTTTGATAATTGTATATAACCATGCTTCTTCACTCAATGATTATGAAAATGTTATGATGATTTATTTAGCATAATTTCTCTTCTTGCCACAAACAATGATTTATATAACTTGTACTGGTAGCCTACATTGCAGACTAACCAGTATGTTTTGATGTCAATAAAATACTCCTCTGAAATACCAGGAGAAGAAATGTCATGTGAAAGCAGAATTCCAATGAAAAACTCTTAACCTAAAGAACAGTCAGTGGATAAAAATATGACATTTGTACTTCAACATGTTCGGCATCCCCAAGGTCATCAAAACTCAAAAACCCAAAGCTCTATTGAGAACCTATAAAGTAAATGTACTTAGTAAGGGCAAGGAAGCAGTCAGTGCCCGCTGCAAGGAATGCTTTGAAGACCCTTTTGACATGAACACTACCCTTGAGGTGAAGTCCTTGCCTCCATTGCTCAGCACCCTTTGTTTCAGCTTTGCTGCCACATCATATCCCACCAAAAAACAACAAGGGCTAAAGAGCAGGGGATGTTCCAAAAGTTGGCAGTGATGTGCTTCCAATTCAAATGCACAGTCTCACTATCCTTATCTGACAAGCAGAGGATTAAACATGATCAAGTCAAGACAAGTTTATTGTCAAGTACACAACTACAGTGAGTTATAGGTAAAATGAACAATTTGCTTGCAGCAGCAGCATCACAGATTGCTGTAAGCAAGCTGTTCCTCTTACCTAGACATATAGTTCAAACAATCATGACCATTTTCAAGAAGGGAAACAAATCAGAGAGACATCTCTGTTTTTTGCCAGTGCCTTCCTCAATTGCTTGCTCATGGTGACCAAAGATCTTCTTCCTAATTGCAGTGTCAATTCTACCCCTCTAAAAGCAGAGTGGACATCATCCTTACCACAAGACAAATACAAGAAATGCAGGGACCAATACTAACTACTGTGTATGACCTTTCTTGACCACATAATTCTTTTGACCCCCCCCCCCCATTGTCCCAGTGTTCAGTGGGTCCATCCTATAGGAACATCCTATTCAGATTTGGGTGCCCACAGAATTTCCCCAAAATTAAGATGACAAGCAAGCCATGACTCTACCAACAAGTCCATAACTAAGGCTGTATCATTGCCTGAACCTTGTTCTTTCATTCTTTCTTGCTGTAATGCTGCTGCTCATCTCCAATAAAATGCATGCAGGAGTGGAACTAATTCTCAGAACTAATAGTAAATTTTTCATCCTATGGTACTCCAGAACCAAGGTCTCCCCAATTTCAGTAGACAGTACTGCTACTGTATGCAGGCAGCTCTTGAATTTGAGAGCAGTCAGAGAATGAGTTCAGTGACATTGTCAACTCTGTCACTGAAGCATAGGAGAGGAGAACCCTTGAATTAAACACGTGCAGAATAAAGGTACTCTGCCATAATTCCCACCACCCCCAACCCCAGTTCCACGGACTACACTATCCTCCAACAATAAAAGTTAATGCAGAACAGGTACTAATTTAGAAATCATGTCTGAGCAAAGGTAGGCATCAATGCACCAGCATAGCCTTCAGTAGTTAGTCTTTAATCAAGATCTCAAAGCTGGCATGAAAGTCATAGTCTTCTGGGATGTATCGATACCTGCCCACCTATATGTTTCTAAGACTTGGACTTCTTACGGCAGATACCAAAGACACTTATTGCCAACAATATCTTTGCAAAATCTTCTAACCTCACTGGCAGGGAATTAAACTAAAATTAGCATTCTCTCCCAGCACTGAGGTCTTATTAAAATTTGTTACATCCATTGGACAGAATACATTGTACACATGCTTTACACAGAAAATCCACTCCATTCCATGCTAGGCAAATGGAGGAAAATGTTGAAAGGTGTGCTAAAACCCTCCACAAAGACCCCTGAAAATCCCCAGCTTATGACTGCGCAAAGTGGAAAAGGAATATTTGGGAATAGGGAGAACATCTCATCCATGCATTAGTAGTACACGGAAGCCCAGTGTAAATGAAAGAAGGAGTATATCACCGCAGAAACACTATACTGTACCAATTGATACTTTCAGGCACCTCCTTCTCTTTTTTGTGAGAGGGTCTGGATGGCACATTGGTTCTATTAGTACCCCACAGAACTCAGAGGCAAGCAAGTTATTCTCAATCCCAAGTGACTTCCTAAAAAGAGGAATCTTAAAGACCAGACATGTCTGTAATTTAGGGAAATTTCGCAGACAGTTTGCACATTTCATTATCACGACAACATGACAACAGTATGGTCATAACCAGTTATTCTGTTTTAGATATTATCAAGATGATTTACCTGAAGCAATAACTCTGTTTCAGATTCCTAGGAAGATGCCAAATCTGCTGAATGTTTGCAGTACTTTGTGTTTTTTTTATATCAAACCTACATCATTCACAGGACTTTGCCACTCTTTTAGTAGCCAGGACGTCAGTGAGATCAGTCCTATTATAACTTTTAGGTATGTCCAAGAAGAAATAGAGGACCTTTGTTTAAATTTTCTTTACCACAAAAAGAACAAAGTGGATAAAACACATTGACTTTATGTCTGCAATTGAAGGCTGCAGCCTAATTCAGCTGTCATCTCGGCTTTTCAACTCAATAACCTCATGTGTCACTCAACATCACCTCTTTCCACAATCAGTGAGTATTTAGTAACTAACCCAACAGTTTATCTTCTTGGTTATGATTTACCATGGAAAGCCAGGAAGGCTTCTAATCATATCTGACTGGGGTATGATCACCACAGCCCTTGTTGCAAATATGGAAGAGGATGCTTCTCTGATTTCACTGATTAAGCTGTTCACCACTAAATAATGCTGAGATAAGTTCTCCCTTCTCAAGAGTATGAGACTGGTTAACCAATCTCAAATTGAAATTATAAATACGACCAATATAAAAGGGAAAGATTTAAAAAGGAACAACACTTGAATTGTACACATAAGATCAATTTACTACTCTTTGAAATGGCATGGATGAAGAAAACTGAGTGTTAAATGCAGTTGGGAGCATTTTAGGTCCTGTCATCAATGACCCTCTTGCCAAAATTTCTCAATCCAAAATGTCTACTGTTCAATTCCCTCCACAGTAGTTGCCTCGCCCACTGAGTTCCTCCAACAGTTTGCTTCTTCACTCCAGATTCCAGCATCTGCAGTCACATGTGTCTGCCAATTAAGAATGTTGTTTCCCAGCTTGGACCATACTGTAATCTGAATTTCAAATCAGAATGATTTTTTTCTGAAATACTATATAATGTTTCTTCCACACTTCTTCTTGAAGTTCCATACCCCATTCCTAATAACCCTGATTTACTTCTGTTTGTTCTTACAAGTTGCAGATGCTGTATCTAGGAAGCCAAGATTAGCAAAAAACCAAGGGGTGAATGTCCATCACGTTACTCAATACAATAGTGGGATGGCCGATATGCGGGCATGGGACAGCCAATTTGTCTCTGACTTTCATGTTTCATGGAGCAAGGCACAGAAACTAGAGACAAGCTAATCCTCAAAAACTGCAAAGGCAATAGTTCCCACTGGAATCAGCAGTCACAGGTCAAAGTGATCTAGCTCAATGATGTATGCTATCTGTACTTAAGTGAATGTTTTACAGTTTCAATTTGATAAATACGTTGCATCACTCTGCTGCTTTGCACTCACTGTTGTATTTATTGATGCATTTATTAATCCCATGTGTACTGTTTACTCTGTGAATTTCATATGAACATGGAATTTCATTGCACCCTGGTGTAAACTAATTTAATATAATCATATAAGCATTATTATCCTTTAATTAAAAGGAAAGTAATGTTTATATGATTATATTAAATTATTTATATCATTCATTTGATCTCTCATGTCAGACATATAGACAAGAAACTGCAGTTCTTGATCTTGACAAAAACTGCAGGAACCTTGAGAAAGTCACCCCCCAAGGAGCTCAGAAGAAAAATTGCATGTTACAAAGGAGAATTTTTAAAGTTGTTATTCCTAGCATCAAGGGATAAGGAAGATACAATCAATGCTACCTCTGCAAAATCCTTCAAGTTCATGGGAAGGGTTCACAAAGTGACCTCTCCCAGAACATCCTGAGCACTGAGCCTGGTTCTGTTGAGCTGGACATATTGTTCTTGTGCCCAACACATGAGCCAGAACCAGACTATTCCAAACATTTCTGCTGTGAAGCAGGAGGAACAGGAGCCTGACTACCCACACCTCAAGGTTCAACAACAGCTTCTTCCCCACCGCCATCAGGTTCTTGTATCAATCTGAAAACCCCTCATTCTACCTTGGACCATATTTCTCTTAACTTGGATTATTGTTATTTTCTTTATTTTTGCTTATTTCGTCATGCAGGTTTATGGATAATTATGTTAGTTTTGCCGATGCAATTTTTGTTTGCCATATTAGAGCTGCTGTTGCATAAGGCTAATTTTCATGGCATCTTTACCTAGTTATGTATCTCTACGACAATAAACTTGAATTTACACACTGTCATGGAAGTAGATTACCAGGAGGCAGAAGTAATGATTCAAGGATGTTTTCAAACGCTTCTAAAAATATATAACATCCCCATTGAGTTTTGGTAATGCCTGGCCATAACCATCTAAAATGGTGAAGAAACATTTGAGCTAGTATGAACAACATCAATGGTCCATGTGTTAGTGGTGTATAAAAAGAAAAAGAGCACACCACCTTACAGACCATCCACTCACACACCCCGTAAGGTACTCCTTTCGAACCTGTGGACGAGTTTGTGTTTGACCAGTCACCTCAGAGCCGAGAAACCTGAGTGGAATTAAGGCATCCTTAATCTCAAAGGACTGCTTCAAAAGAGGGAAGATCATAAACTGTTAAGAATAGCTATTAAACTGAAGAAGACTGAAGAAGATGGTGCCAGCGATCCATCTTCTTTCAAATAGGATTCTGCTACAATTGGAATCTGTGATTTACATTGTGATGGTGTGTTTTTGGGCTGAGGAAGAGATCTGGCACTTAGCTGTCTCCAAGGGAGTTTGGTGAGGTTTTGAGTGGAGTGTGCAGCCTGGAGGCTAAGAAGCCTGGAGATCGACTCCATTTCTCTCTCATCTTGCTGATTAAAGTGTCAGAAAAGTTTGGAATCAAGGAGGATGAGAGCGTAAAGTGAGCGGATATTCAGTGCCATCTGCCTGTGTTTAACTCGTCTCTTTTTCTCTCCCCCTTGCTCACTGCTCCTGGGGGAAGGTGCTTGCGTTTGACTGGTCTCCCTCTCCCTTTCAATCACTGCTGCCTGAGGAAGGTACCTGCATTTGATCGGTCTCTCTCTTCATCTTGCTCGATGCTGCTGGAGGATAGTGCCGGAGCCTTGGTTCTTAGCAAGGTTTCATAGGAGAGGTTTCTGCGTTGGACTCTGAAGTTAAGATTATGATGTATTTATGGTTCTGAATACTCCTTTTTTTTTGCTATTTTCTCTGATTTTGATCAGGGTGGCTTGCAGTCCACAAACAACACAGCACTAAATTGAACTGAACTGAACTAAACTGAACATTCTTGGACTGCTTCAATGACACTGTGGTTTGATGTTTTTTACTATTTGTGTGATTTGTTCTTTTTTTTTTGTCCTTTGGGTGCTTGATGTTTTCTTTGAATGGGTTCCATGGTGTTTCTTTGTTTTGTGGCTGTATGTGGGAAGACAAATTTCAGGGTTCATATACTGCACACATACTTTGATAATTAAAGGAATTTTGGATCTTTGATCTTGAATCTTTAAACATTTTAAATGAGAGATGAGTTTTCTCAGAGCTTATTTTAGACCCTCCTGTAATCAATCATTATAATTTGTATGTTACTATTCAAAGAACTTGATTATATCATCTTGAACAGTTTGAGAGCATCTGATTTCGACCTCTGCTTGAAGAAATAACACACATTACACTGTATTAGCATTTTTCCAAAAGGAACTGGAGAGTAACCTTTAGATTTTGATTAACAGGCTGAACTGAGATATTTTACTTTTTAGGAAAGAATAGATCATTTGGAGCACTGTCCACCAAAGAAAGAGAGTATGATGTTGTGATTTTTGAATTATGAGGAGATATAAAAGGGTAGAACTAAAGATGCTGCTTCCACCTTTGGGAAGGGAATCTTTTGCCAGAGAGTGGTGAATCTGTGGAATTCTGTGGAAGACAGCCGTGGAAGCCAAGTTTTTATGTATATTTAAGGTGGAAGTTGATATATTGTTGATTGGTCAGGACATGAAAGAATATGGGGAGAAGGCAGGCAGTTGGGGCTAAGAGGAAAATTGGATCAGCCATGATGAAATGGTGGAGCAGGCTCGATAGGCCAAATGGCCTAATTCTGCTCCTATATCTTATGCTCTTATGGAAGTCAAAACTACGAGTTATAAATCCAGTGGAAAACTCAGGATAAAACTTCCTTGCCCAGAACCAGAAAAGCACAAGGCATAATTGAGGACATTCACAGAGATAGGTATGAAAAGAGTCTGCGTAAAATAGTAAAGCCATGAGTATACCTAAACCACTCCAGTGATTTGTGTTTGAATAACGTGACCCTATTGCAGACCCTATAAAAATGTCTCCCATGGCTCTTATCACCACATCAATCTTCAATCTATGAGTGAAGTTTCTCTCAACATGGTGTTCCATCATGATAAGTGTGCTTTTAGGCAGAGTTTGTTTTTCTCGCTGTTGAATATGTTATCTATTGGTTTCAAATTCTGCTGAGGTTACAAAAAGACATTTTTTATTGTGATGGTATTAGCTTTTACTGACCACAAAGTTCTAAACTGAATCAAAGACCTTAAACCTTATCTGATATAAACAGCCATGAGTACGTAACTAAAGGAAGATTATACTGTAACTATCCAATCTTCAAAGATAGGTTTGCTTCCCAGTTTATTCTCGATGGTGAGTTTACCAAGGAGAAGACACTTCCAGCTAACAAAGTAAATTGGATTCTGGTTAATAGGGACACATCAAGATCAATACATTTTGGCCCAGTTAAATAGCTGCTCCAATTTGCTGAAGTTTCATTGAAATAGTTAAAAAGGTACTAAAAAAAGACAAACTACTATTTAACTGAGTAGAAAAGTGTGTATTTAAATGAAATATAGAATAAATTAGAATACCAAAACTACTAGAATACTATAAAACTGTGTATTAGTTCCTAATAGTTATCAATGGAGGAATTCATCCAGTGTATGCTGCTGTGTTCTTTTGATTGATTTTCAATGAACAAAATCAGTGTAGACACCTAGTGCAGATAATGGACTGCCTCCATGCAATGATTTTAAAGATTGCATCTTCCAAATCACCACATTCATTGTAATATGGTAGGGCATTGAAGAATGCAGTAGAATAGAGGGATCGAGGAATAATGGTGCATAGTTCCCTGAAGGTGGATTCTCATGTGGATAGGGTGGTGAAGAAAGCTTTTGGTATGCTGGCTTTTATAAATCGGAGCATTAAGTATAGGAGTTGGGATGTAATGTTAAAATTGTACAAGGCATTGTTAGGGCCAAATTTGGAGTATTGTGTACAGTTCTGGTCACCGAATTATAGGAAAGATGTCAACAAAATAGAGAGAGTACAGAGAAGATTTACTAGAATGTTACCTGGATTTCAGCACCTAAGTTACAGAGAAAGGTTGAACAAGTTGGGACTTTATTCTTTAGAACGTAGAAGGTTGAGGGGGTCTTAATAGAGGTATTTAAAATTATAAGGGGGATAGATAGAGTTGACGTGGATAGGCTTTTTCCATTGAGAATGGGGGATATTCAAACAAGAGGACATGAGTTGAGAGTTAGGGGGCAAAAGTTTAGGGGTAACATGGTGGGGAACTTCTTTACTCAGAAAGTGGTAGCTGTGTGGAATGAGCTTCCAGCAGAAGTGGTAGAGGCAGGTTCGATATTGTCATTTAAAGTAAAATTGGATAGCTATATGGACAGGAAAGAAATGGAGGGTTATGGGCTGAGTGCAGGTCGGTGGGACTAGGTGAGAGTAAGCGTTCGGCATGGACTAGAAGGGCCAAGATGGCCTGTTTCTGTGCTGTAATTGTTATATGGTTATATGGTTATAATATTCAAGATAATTGTTGATACCTTCAAAAGAGAAATTGTTTCATTTTCACTCCTGCTGCTTCTGGCATCTCCAAGCCTGAATGCTTGAACCAGCAGTGAGCAAAACAATTTTGAATTTTCTTGTGGTGTATTACTCACCAACCATCAGCAACAAAAATCACTGCTTTTTGAACACAAACATGCAAGTGACGCTATTTTAAAACTGTTCACTCTCAGCACGGAGCGATGTCTAACGGCCACATGACATGCACACGACTGATGCTAATTAGAAACTTTGGCAACAGTCTCCTGCCCCAGTTAGGTGGCAGAGTGTCCCACATAAATGAAGGGAATCCCAGATATTTTCTCAATTTGTTTTTTGTTCTTTAAGAATTGTGCCAAATAAGCAGCAGCCCCGATTAACTGATGGCCCAATTAACTGGAATCTACTGTAGTTTAAATCACAATTCATTTATTTTCAGTGATGCACCCTTAAATCCAAACAACACTCTTAAAATATACTTAAAACTCACAGATGATTTCCAGCTTAAACATTTCCAAACTACAAACCATTTCTGACACACAAAACATTTACAAAACACAAAGCATTTTGAAAACACAAAAGATAAAGCATTTCTAAAATGTAAAGGATGAAGGATTTCCAAACACAGGTACAATTCCTATAAACTAAAAGACATAGCAATAAGTTGCAGATGAACAAGCTGCCTGTTCCAGAAACCGCAACCAGAGGAATGGCCTCTAGTTCACCCCGTGTTTCTTCCACGTTTCTTATTGCCTCATTCCTAATAGCCTGATTTAAATCTGATCTTACAAGTGGCAGATGCTGTGTTTAGAAAACTGAGATTAGCAAACAATAAAGGGGTAAATATCCACCAGATTATTCAGGGGAACATTTCCGTCTGAGATACAAGAAATGAATCAAGTTATAAGGAGCGCCACATGGACTGAAAGAATGTACAAAAAATCAATGCAAATGAGGTTTTTCCTCTT
Organism: Mobula hypostoma; assembly: GCF_963921235.1. Lineage (NCBI taxonomy): Eukaryota > Metazoa > Chordata > Chondrichthyes > Myliobatiformes > Myliobatidae > Mobula > Mobula hypostoma. The sequence goes on from NC_086097.1 coordinate 131,117,670, forward strand.
CTTATGATGGTTCAATTTTCAATGACAAATTCAAGCAACAGCAGGAAGATCCTATTACAGTTGAGGTTTTCTCCCCAACTGGACACTCTGATGACAATTCTCATAAACATATCATCTCCCTTAAACAAACTGAATGTTGAATGTTTCACCAACCCTAAATAATTTAGACTGTTCATTAAGTGTAACTGCAGTAAATCGTTTAAAAGAGTTTGCTTACAATGTCTTTCTGTCAACTTGGACAAAATAGAACACTACTGGCTGAAAGGTTAATCGAGTAACACTGCTTATTTAGGGGCCACGTGACTGAAGATACTTATTTCCCAGAGCAAGATGCAATACCAACCATTTCTGTGTTATTTCGTGATACTACAAAGAGACAAGCAGACATTCCATGAATTCTGCATCAGAGCTACATACAATAATGTCATCACTTCTTTTTGAGCATTGTCAAGGAAATTAGGCCAGGTGGTCCCATTGTCTCATTGGTCACTGCCAAAATAATTGGTCTTAAGTAAGGTTTTCCCAAGATGGGATCTCACTAAGAGACATACAGTCACTGCACCATTTCCAACTTCAACCTCCATATCAGTTGCACCAACATGCACCATTGATTACAACACCAAATCCCACAGCCAACTCTCACCACCACCAGTCAAAAATGACTACACCTATTATTCTGAAAGATAACTTTAATATTAGTTATACCGGTATTTCCACTCAGTTGAATTAAGTTTCTTCTGTCACCTCTTTATGAATGTATTTTCATTAAGTAATTATCCTGAGTTTGTGTTACGGATGTTACCTGCCACATCAAGATATATATCAAACTTAAATCCTACTGTATATATCCAATGGTGTATTAATCCTATACCTATCTTTGAATTTAGGAGAAAATGCCATTATTGATCTTTGTTACAGTTAAATGAATTGGTGAGTTCCACAATAATTCCATTCAAAACTTTTAACTAGAGACCAAAAAACTCTTTGTCAATGAGACTTCAAATATTAAGATGCAAATGGAAAGTAACATTATACCAACATGCACAATTCCTTTCTATTTCCAATTATTGGTCAAATATTCAGTAGTTTAGAATGTCTTTCATGGTTGAAATAAATCCATTGTTTAATTTATTCAGAGATAAAGTGTGGAGCAGGTTCTTCTGGCCCAACGCAATGCACCACACAGCAACCCATCTGTTTAACCCTAGCTTAATCACAATTTACAATGTCCAATGAACTTACTAATCTTTGGACTGTGGGAGGAAACAGAGTACCTGGTGGAAACACATGCTGTCATGCGGAGAATGTACAAACTCCTTACAGATGGCACTGGAATTGAACCCTGAACTCCGATGCCCCAAGTTATAATAGCTTCATGCTAAACACTGAACTACTGTGGTGCCCCATTTTAATAATAATTTTATTACAGTAATTATTTGGAGCGTTGTATTTATTTGGAAATAATCACAAATTAGAAAGTTTTATGTATCTGTATTCCAAACCAAATCTAGCAATGATTTCTTTGCCATTATATCATCATTTTATTGGGGAATTAATGTCCTAAACATTCTGGATTCCTCTTTCTCTTGACATCACTCTGGCCAACTCTCCAATCCTTTGTTCAGTCATGGAGTCATAGAAAAATACAGCACAGAAACAAGCCCTTCAGCCCATCTAGTCTGTGCTGAACAATTAAACTGCTTGCTCCCATCAACCTGCACCAGGACCATAGCCCTCCATATCCCTACCATCCATGTATTTATCCAAACTTTTCATAAACTTTGAAATGAAGCTTGCATGCACCACTTGCATGCTGGCAGCTCATTCTACGCTCTTACAACCTTCTGAGTGAAGAAGTTTCCCCTCATGTTCCCCTTAAACTTTTCACTTTTCACCCTTAACCCATGACTTCTAGTTGTAGTCCCACCCAATCTCAGTGGAAAAAGCCTGCTTGCATTTATCCTGTCTATACCCCTTATAATTTTGTATACCTCTCTCAAATCTCCTCCCAATCTTCTACATCCCAAGGAAAAAAGTCATAACCTATTCCTTAGTTCCTTATAATTCTGATCCTCCAGTCCTGGCAACATCCTTGTAAATTTTATCTGTACTCTTTCAACCTTATTTACATCTTTCCTGCAGGTAGGTAACCAAAACTGCACACAATATTCCAAATTAGGCCTCACCAATGTAAAGATTATCAAATAAATGGATTTATGGATAACTTATTTTCACAAACGTGTAATCAAAATTCTGTAGGTAAGTGCATAAAAATATTGGATTCTGATCCAACTCTGCTGAATTAGCTTAGTTTAACATAACAGGGTATGGGTTTTCCATTTGTACCCAATTGTCATGGGATTTGGAGCAGAACACGGAAAGGAGTTCTCATTTCTTTTGCATGTAGATTGTGTAGATAACAAAGTCAATCAGAGTCATCTGTACTACTTCTGACATTGAATAATTGTTGGTTATCCAAAACTGGAGGTCTTCAAAACATCCAGTGGATGTAAGATTTTAATAAAAAGAGAGAGGAAAAATCCAAAAAGTAGATTCACCATTACTGTTAATACATATTTTTAAAATTCTAGATAAATTGAAATTTATTAACTATAAATTCTCTGGCTCCAAGAATAGGATTTGAGCTCAGAATCAGAATCAGAATCAGAATCAGATTTAATATCACAGGCATATGTCACGAAACTCCTGGTTCTAGATCATCAGTCTAGGACTAGGTTGCTGGTACACTTACATAATCATTTTGCCATTGTACTCCAAGTTGGAATCAATTAGTCCAACTGTTTGTAAACAAGGTTTTAAAGAAGTTTTCCTTGCGCAACACGAGAAGAGTAATATTATTTCCAGTCCAAGTAAAGTTGAGGTGATAGTATATTAAGCAACAGACAATCTGCTGGAGGACGCGATGGCTTCAGGAGCATGATGTTCAACCCATTGAGTTCTTTCAGCATTTTGTTTTCTGCTTCAGATTCCAGCATCTGCTCTCTTGTGCCTCAGTATTAGAGGAAGATGATGATGTAAAAGCAACTGGTGTTACTGCCTCATAGCTCCAATGATCCAAATTTGCCATCTTTATGGGGCTTGCACATTCTCCCTGTGACTGTTTGGTTTTCTGTTCCCAAAGATATGCTGGTTGGTAGTGAACCGGCCACTATAAATAATACTTAATGTATCTAGGTGGCAGGAGTATCAAAGGGGTTTGATTGTCATGTGAGTGACATAGTTTACAGGGAAATAAATAGGAGGAGTGGGATTGATGGGATTACTCAGAAAACTAGCATGGACTCAATGGGCCAAAGGAGAGGAAATATGAAATGTGCAGTTATCACGTCAATTCTTTGTGATTGTGAAAATTTCCCAAAAGACGAATATCTCACAATAAAGCTTCTAAGATCAATCTTGTGAGAAGTGTTCTGGTGTATTTGGAGTTCTATAATACTATGTAGCAATGGGTTTTCCTGAAGTGCATCATAAAAGCATAATGTATATCTTAAGTAGATAGCCCTTAAACCCATTACTCATATATCTACAACTACAGGAAGAAAAGCTTCCAACGTTTAAACTAATATATAGCACAAAAAAAAACCATTGAACAAATTCACTGAACCACTGGATTCCTAATCTTTAAAATGCTTTTTTTTAATTTAAAACAAAACTTCTGTTTCTTTTGGATAAACCTTTTCTTTTAAAAAAGTTTTCTTTCCCCCTTTGATCCAAACGGAAATAAACGTGGGTGGTCTCACTGCAGAAGTTTGTATCAAAGTCTCCCACAGTGAAAGAACTGAAGACAACTGCCTAGGAAATGTGCCTGCAGTGTACAACAAAAGAAAGCTGTGTGGCGTGAAATCTCTTAAAACGACAGGAACCTGTGGGATTTTCCTAATTGGCCCTGCTATTTCATTTACAATGTTTGAAAAATGCCTTCATTTCACAACAAAACAGAGCAAAACTTTGCAAAATCTTTTTACATATTTTAATAATGATATTTGTATAAATGCTTAATACAATAATTTCAATATTTCTAATGGAATGAATAAATATATTTTTATTTTTATTCTTCCGTTAACACAAAAGAACAGCTCTCACAAACTCGTGGTACATTTCAGATCTTTATTAATGTGCAGATACATTAATTACAATTATCTGAACTTCTTTGCCATAATTCAGGGTTGAGATTGTGAAATAACAGTAAAAATACAGGAAGATCCTTACTTTCCATTCAACTGTAGTCATGTTGCATGGTAAAATTATCAAATAAAGTTGTATTCATGTACTAAGAAGTAATCAGTCTTTATTTATTAGTAGGTAAATTGATCTAAATGTAGAGTGTGTTAATTGTATTTCTGAAACCTGGATTTCCATAGGTTAGATCAAATTCCCCCACAGGTTCCCAGGAAACGTGTGTGGTAACCGAAAACAAAGTTGATCAGATTTATGATCAGCAGTGAAGTAGCAACTGTCCTCCAGTAAATCTGCCAATAATGATCTACCAGATTCTCTGCTGGGAACTTAATCTTTTCCTATGTTCAATCCCAAAAGGCAACTATTCAAAGGAATCCCTAGAATCCAGCAACACACACAAAATGCTGGAGGAACTCAGCAGGCCAGGCAGCATCTAGGAAAAGAGTACAGTTGATGTTTCAGGCTGAAATCTTTCGGCAGGACTGTAGAAAAAAAAGTAGAGGAGTTAATTTAAAAGGTGAGGGAGGGGACAGAGAAACACAAGGTGACAGGTAAAATCTGAAAGGGCGGGGGATGAAGTAAAGATCTGGGAAGTAAATTGGTAAAGGAGACAGAAGGCCATGGAAGAAGAAAAGGGGGAGGAGCACCAGAGGGAGACGATGTGTGGGGCAGAGATAAGGTGAGGGAGGGAAAAGAAGATGGGGAATGGTGAAGGGGGAAGGCATTACCTAGAATCCAGCAGTTAAGATGTCATCAACTTCACTGAACAAGCAATGGTTTTGAAGAATGTCTTCAGATAGAAATCAAGAAAAATATACAGTATAACTATTAACTAATATTTTAAATTTGTTTAAAAGTTGTAAAATGAATGCACTTAAGATGAAAACTAAAATATCACAATAAAGAAATTAATTTAAATTGGATATATTTTGAAATATTTTTATGAAGGAACTATAATTACCTTTACACACCTTTTTAGGGCCACATAGTTTGTTATATAAAAACTTCTGCTGAGTATTTTTTAATTTAATAGTGTTTTGCATATTGACAGCATCTACTCATTTAGGAGTTTGAAGAGGTTTGTTATGTCACCAAAGACTCTTACAAATTTCTAAAGCGTATTCTGGAGAGCATTCTGACTGGTTGCCTCAAAGGCTGATACTGAACCTCCAATGCGCAGAATCACAAGAAGCTACAGAGGGCTGTAAACCCAACCAGCTCCATCACAGGAACAACCTTCCTCAACAAGAGGCATGCCTCGAGAAAGCGACATCCAACATTAAGAACCGTCACCAACCGGGACATGCCCTCTCCTCATTACAAGCGTAAAGGAGAAGGTGCAGGAAACTAAAGACCCATGTTCAATGACTTGGGAACAGTTTCATCCCCTCTGCCATCAGATTTCTGAATCCACAAACATTACCTCATTATTCCTTTTGCATTACTTAATTACTTCTGTCATTTATAGATTTTTATTTCTTTGCACTGTGCGACTGCTGCAGAACAACAAATTCCATGTCCTGTGTTAGTGATAATAAATCTGATTCTGATTCTGATATTGAAGCCCACAATTTATTGCTTAATCCTAGAATTAGAATTAGAATTTTATTTCTTGCATCTTCTCACAACATGAGGGAGTAAAAATCTTAATGTTGCATCTCTGCCGCTATGTACAAGCAATAAGGGAGGGAAATGTGGGAGGATATTGCCCAAACACTAAGATTGTATACATAATTGTTTTGTATACATGTCTGTATAGTCAGATTTGCAATCAGATCAATGTGTATTGATCAATCTGATGGCCCGGTGAAAGAAGCTGTCCTGTAGCCCGTTGGTCCGGGCCTTAATGCTGCGGTACAGTTTGCTGGTCGGAAGCAGCTGAAACAGTTTGTGGTTGGGGTGGCTGATGATTCTATGGACCCTTTTTATGTACCTGCTGCTGTAAGTGTCCTGGATAGTGGACAGTTCACATCCACAGGTGCGCTGGGCTGTCTGCACCACTCTCTGCAGTGCCCTGCGGCTGAGGGTAGTACAGTTCCTGTACCAGGCGATGACATAGTTGGTCAGGATGCTCTTAATGGTGCCCCTGTAGAAAATCCTGAGGACTCGGGACCTCATGTCAAACTACTTCAGCCACCTGAGGTGAAAGAGGCGCTGTTGTGCTTTTTTCACCGCACAGTCAGTATGTACAGCTCAGGTGAGATCCTCAGTGATGTGTATAATGAAGAACTTGAAACTACTCACCCTCTCAACTACAGTCCCATTGATGTCAATAGGGGCTATCCTGTCTCGACTCCTCCTGTAATCCATGAACAACTCCTTCGTTTTTATCGACATCAACATCCTAATTACCATTGGAAAGATAGCAAGCTGCCCTGAGCAGTTGTGGCACTTCCAATTAAGGCACTTCTACAGTGCTGTTAGGGAGGGAATTGCATGACATAGGTTCAGCGATTAAGACGGAATGGCAAGTCACTTAGTAGGGAACATGTGAGGTGTGGTATTCCTTGTCCCCTCTGCACTTGCACGTTTGGTGGGGCGCTGCTGGTGAGTAATTATGGTGTATTTTGTAGACATTCACTGAAATCATATTGACCTGGTGGTGGAAGGGATGTTAATCACATGGGATGCCTTATCCTGGAGTGTGCTGATCTTTTTGAGTAACAATGGAACTGCACTCATCCAGATGTGGAGATTATTTCATCATGAGCTTGAAATGCCTGATAGATGTTAAAAAGGTTTTGACATGTCAAGAGTTGCGGCTGACTGCAGGATACTTAGCGTCTGATTGCCTCTGGCCGCAGATCCTATGTACCTGGTCCAGATGAGTGTGCCATTAAAAGCTCTGTAAAACCCCATGCAAAAAGGTTTTACAAAGGTAATCATTGGTAATTAGCTTAAGCTGATATCAATCCATTGGAGAAGGTTGAAAAAAACAGGAAGGCTGTGAAGAAACATTGATTTACTGACAACAACCTTAGGATCTCTGAGTTAAACTGCAAGTACATGGAAATCTATGCCTGTTTCAGACTGAAACATTGATGAACACTGATAATTTTTCTCTCATTATTAGTACAAATACTAGGACATAAAATGCAATTTAGATCTTACATTATGCTGCAGATGCTCACAAATTGCACTCATATAATTAATGAGATCTCCCTGGTACCTTCTGCCCAAGGACCCCACTCGCTGTAGGCTTGGAGAGTCTCTGTAAATCCTGAACGAAGAACATATCGCCTGCTAGCATATTCTTTTCATTAGTCTATATGGGCTTCCCTGTTCTCTGGGGGTACGGTCCCATTTCTCTCTCATCAATGCAGCTTCCATTCATTGACTGGTGACTCTTCCTTGCAGTTGGGAGAGGAGAGTGTTGCTTGTGTAGTGATATGTCTCTTGAAGAGCTAGATGGAAAGATCGTGCCTGTTGTTGGGACCTCAGGCTTATCAGTGGTGAAGGTCAGGTTTAAACTGACAATGTCACTTCCAGTGTGGGATAACACAGGGAACCCCAACAGCTTAGTTCAGGCAAGATAGTGGCTGGGTTTCCTTGTGCAATACTGTCCTTATCTGATGCTGTGTCTATTGGTGTAACTTACTTAAATAGCAATATAATATGAAAAGGGGACACCTCTTTTTCCTTTATTAGGCAGAGAGAGAGAGGGCCTGTGTTATGTCGAATTACCGGGTGAACGAGTAGTCCTTGGGGTACTGCAAGTCTGTGTCTTTATTGATGCTTGTTGCACTCTTGAGTGCTTGGTGGAGGGCACTGATGCTTTTTGTTGGTGGGGGGTGTCACTCCCACTGTTGCTTACGCGTGGGAGGGGGAGCTGGGGGTCTTTGGGGTTTAACTGTCATTCATTCTTTGGGGCACTCCTCTGTATTTGTGAATTATTGTAAAGAAAAAGAATTTCAGGATGTATATTGTATACATTTCTCTGACATTAAATATACCTATTGAAAAATGGTGTGGAGCAATTTCTCGGTATGAAACAGCAGGGGATCCTTCAGCTAACCTTGCAGACTATTTACAGTAATCCTATTTGTCCACATTGGGGCCATATCCTTGCCTATTTCAGTGTCTGTCAAAGTGTCTCTTAATAAGTAATTGTATCTGATTCCAGTACCTCCTCTGACTGCATGTTGAAGATATTAATCTCTGTGTAAATAACTTCCCCTTAGATTCCTTTAAAACTATTTCCTCTCGCCTTAAGCATATGCGCTCTTGTTTTTGCTAACCCTACCTTGGGAAAAATACTTTCTCCCCAATCTAAGCCTCTCAAAATGTGATATACTTCTGTTAGGTCACCCTTTCAGCCTCAAAAGAATAAAACTCTAGCTTATCTCATTTATCCTTATAACCGAAGTGCTCCATTCCAGGTAATCACCTGATGAACCTCTTCTGCATACTTCCTGTAGTGTGGAAACCAGTAGTACAGGCTATTGTCCAAGTATGGCACCAATGTTTTGTAAAATTGCAACATAGTGTCCCAAATCCAATACTCTATACCCTGATCTCCTTCTACCTTAGGCCACGAACCTATCAATCACCCCTGATGAATTATTAATGTCAAACTTTCTGCATAATCACTGAAAGAGCTGAACTGTGCGTGCATGTAACAAGAGCTGTATAACTCATCTCCTTCTACCTTAGGCCACGAACTTATCAATCACCCCTGCTGTGGACGCTTTCTGGAGGTCCAAGATCCATATGCTCCACGACCGCTGCACTAAGTGTGTAAATGTAGGAGGGGACTGTGTTGAAAAATAAATGTGCTAGGTTTTCTCAAATTGACTACTTCTACCTTAGGCCACAAACTTATCAATCACCCCTTGTACATCACAAGAAAACAAAGGTCCCGGTAATGATCCCTGTGGTATATCACTAGTCTTTCTCACTTCCAAACAGAAAAGCATTCTTCCAATGCTACTCTCTGTCTCCTATCGCCAAGTCAATTCTGGATCCAATTAGCCAGCTTACCTCAGATCCCATACCCCTTACTCTTCTGGATCAGGCCCAATGTGAGACCTTGTCAAATATCCATAGTTGATATCCATTATGGATTTTGTCTTTCTAAAATCCATAGAGGCATCATCTGCCACCCTGCCTTCATCAAACTTTTTTGTAACTCTGAGAAAAACAGTCAAATTAGTGAGATTTAATCATCCTTAGGCTTTCCAATTGCTGCCTCGCCATCATGATTTAGAATTGTTTTTAAAAATAGTCATTAGTAATAATGACCACAAAATTACAGTACAAGATTGTTATAAAACCCTATTTGATTCACTAATGCTCTTCAGTTATCCACAAATGTGGTTAATTCTTAAATGCCTCAAAAGAGTCTACAAACTACTCAAGGGTAATTAGAGATGGGAAATAAATGCTGACATTCCAATGATGCCCAGATTCCAAGAAATGAATGAATAAACAGTTTCATGATTTATTTGGAATCATCTATTTTATAACTTCCAAGAAATATTGTTGGATGCCATCAATTTTCACATTGAAAGTATGACTCTGCACCTCCAGCTCCAGTTATGACCTCAGCCCCTGCTACCTTCAGCTTTGGCTCTGGCCCCAACCTCACCCAGTGAGACCTTTCTCACTGCCAATTCTTCCTCACTGGCTCTCCTTCTTCCACAACTACTCCCCACAACCCTGTGTCTCTCCTCAGGCTCCTCACTATGTCTTATCCCCTCTTCATTCCTCTGAGTCCCCATCTACCTCCCACCCCACTTTCCCCGAACTCCCCAACCTTTCCCTCTCCAACTCTCTACCCTCTCTGACTTCAGCTCTAAAGTCTGCCATGTCTTCACCATCCCATCCGACTTTCTGAGGAAGAATGTTCTGTCCTCAGCAAAGACTAAACTTTGTCCCATTGTGCCCGCACCTCAGTAGTTCTGTGTCTGCCATGATGCTGAGCTCTTCTTTCATCACCTCTGTCTCCGAGCCTACTTGTTTGGCAAGGAGTCCATACCAATGACCTCTTCTTCTCTTGGACATGGTCATCTGCCTAATCTAGATCTTTTCATCTCTATCTGCTGATGGCACAACAACTGCCTTGACATCAGCACTCCTTTCTCCTAATCAAACCTCTTGTCCTCTGAACACACTGTCCTCCATTCCCTTTGGCCCAATCTCAACCTCACCAGCAACCCCGCAGAAAAGGGGGTGCTGTTGTAGACTGGTGGACTGACCTCTGCCCTGCTGAGGCCAGGCGACATTTCTCAAACACCTCCTCTTACTTACCCCTTGTACAGGACACCACGACAGAGTATCAGGCGTTGTTTCTGCACCATTACCAACCTCACTGAATCTGGATATCTCTCATGGTTCTTGTATCCCTTACTGCTCATTTCTACCTCCTACTCCAGATTCACAAACCCTGCAGTTCTGATAGGCCCACTGTTTCTGCCAGCTCCTGCCCCACTGCAATCGGGTCTGCATACCTCAGCTCCATTTTGTCCCCCTTGCATCAATCCCTTCTGAGTTACATCCATGACCTCTCACATGATTCATGATCACGTCATTCACTTTAAGTTCCTGGCCCTGATTACCTCATTTTCACTATGGATGTCCAGTCCCTATACATTTTTATGCCCCATCAGAAAGGTCTTAAAGCTCTCTGCTTCTGACTGGACATGGATCTAATCAGTTCCCTCCACCACCATCCTCCTCCATCCTGTGGTGTAGGTTCTTGCCCTCAACAGTTTCTCTGTTGGCTCCTCCCACGCTCTCCAAACCTAAGGTGTAGCCGTGAGCATCGACATGGCACCAGCTATGCCTTCTTTTTTCGTCAGCTACATGAAACAGTCCAAGTTCCAAGCCAAATGAAACAATGTTCTTCTGGAATGAGGGGCACAACACAGTACATATAACACACACACACACACACACACACACACACATACACACACACACACACACACACACACACACACACACACACACACACAATGCATAAAGTAACATTACCACAAATAAATTAATAAATAATAAAATAAATTCCAGAAGATTGACATTTAGCATAAGGTGCATTCATGACATATTTACTTTCAGAAAATAAATAGTATAACACTACTGGCACTTCATAAGTGATGAGTGGTCAGGGACAAACATGTCAAAATGGGAATGGGAAGTTGAATTGAAATGAGTGGCCACTGGAAAATCCTATCTTTTTAGTGGACTGAGTGAAGGTGCTCGATGAAACTGTCCTCCAATCTATGTCAGGTCTCAATGACATTAAAGAGGCTGCACCAAGAGCACTGGGTACAGCAGATGACCGTGACAGACCTGCAGATGAAGTGTCGCCTCACCTGGAAGAACTGTTTGGGATCTTGAATGGTGATGAGGGAGGCAGGTGTAGCACTTGTCCTGCTTGCAGGGACACGTGTCATGAGGGAGGTCAGTGGGAACCGATAAGTGGACAAGGAAGTCACAGAAAGTGATCCATATGGAAAGTGAAGTGTGGGGGGGAAGATGTGCTTAGTGGAGAATGTAAGAGAATGACAGAAATTACAAAGAATGATGTACTAGGTATGGTGGCTCATAGGATGGCAGGTATGAACAAGGAGAACTCTTAACCCCTGCGGGCCAGCTCTCCTGTTGATCCTGCGTTCAAACGTTTGATCACCAGAAAACAAACTAGATACCTATATCTGAATCAGTGTGAGATGAAGGACTGCTGCACCCTCATCCTGCTGGAATTGTGACTCCAGAATATTACCCATGAAGCAGTCATCCGGCTAGAGAGTTTTATCTCTTTTCTGGTAAGACTCACGGAGGGCTATGTATTTAGTTAATAAGAATGAGGGTTTGTACACTTTGGTAGCGACAACTCACTCTTCACCTCTTCAACAATGCAGTGCAGGCCACTCTATTGGTTGAGGCTGTAAACGCACACTCCTCCCTCCACCGCCACCACTGTGCTAATGTTGGGGAAATGTTGTGTGAGCTCTGAGGCACCATCTGTGGTGCCCAAGCCACACACCCTGGCAACTTCAACAATGCTGACTTTGCTACCGGGGTGACAGCACATTAGACCTGGTTTACACCAACATTCATGGTTCTTACAAGGCTGCCCCCAGCTCCATCTTAGGTACTCTAACCATTTATCTATTATGCTGATTCCTGCAAACAGACCACTGACTAACCATCCCCTCCCCCTTCTGCACCCCCCTCCTTCCTTTTCTTCCATGGCCCACTGTCCTCTTATCAGATTCCACCTATCACTTCCCAGCTTCTTAATCCATCCCCGCTTCCCCCACCTACCCACCTTGCTCCTCACCTGCTCTCACCTATCACCTGCCAACTTGTACTTCCCCTCCCACCTCCACCTTCTTATTCTGACTTTTCCTCCCTTCTCTGATGAAGAGTCTCGCCTCAAAAAGTCGACGGCCTATTCCCCTCGACTGATGCTGCCTGACTTGCTGAGTTCCTCTAGCATAGTGTGCACGTGTTGTGCAAGAGATTTTGTCTCCTGACTCATATTAACTAACAATATCTATCTTCAGAAAAGATATCTGGATCAATAAATCATTCTGATCTAATCTTCTGCGGATGCTGGAGACACCATTTTCATGATTAAAAATATTAATCAATTACATTCAATTCTTCACAAAGATATGACCGAATGAAGCAAATTTCCTTGCCCGTTGCATTTCTTGATGTGGAAGCATTGGAAAGGGTACAGAGGAGATTTACCAGGATGCTGCCTGGTTTAGAAAGTATGCATTATGATCAGAGGTTAAGGGAGCTAGGGCTTTACTCTTTGGAGAGAAGGAGGATGAGGGGAGACATGACAGAGGTGTACAAGGTATTAAGAGGAATAGATAGAGTGGATAGCCAGCGCCTCTTCCCCAGGGCACCACTGCCCAATACAAGAGGACATGGCTTTAAGGTAAGGGGTGGGAAGTTCAAAGGGGATATTAGAGGAAGGTTTTTTACTCAGGGAGCGGTTGGTGCGTGGAATGCACTGCCTGAGTCAGTGGTGGAGGCAGATACACTAGTGAAGTTTAAGAGACTACTAGACAGGTATATGGAGGAATTTAAGGTGGGGGCTTATATGGGAGGCAGGGTTTGAAGGTCGGCACAACATTGTGGGCTGAAGGGCTTGTAATGTACTGTACTATTCTGTGTTCTATGTTCTAAAACCAATATGCAGAAAGATAAAATGACAGGATATTCTTACCTCAATGTTGGAGATTACATTATAAGACCATAAGACCACAAGACAGAGCAGCAGAATTAGGCCATTTGGCCCATCATGACTGCTCCGCCATTCATTCATGGCTGATCCTTTTTTCCCTTCCTCAGCCCCACTCCCCGGTCTTCTCCCTGTAACCTTTGATGCCATGTCCAATCAAGAACCTATCAAGCTCTGCCTGAAATACACCCAAAAACCTGGCCTCCACAGTTGCCTGTGGTAACAAATTCCACAAATTCACCACCCCCTGGCTAAAGAAATTTTTACTCATCTCTGTTTTAAATGGACACCCCTCTATCCTGAATCTGTGCCCTCTTATCCTAGACTCTCTCACTATGGGAAACATCTACTCTGTCTAGGCCTTTCAACATTTGAAAGGTTTCAATGAAATCCCTTCTCATCCTTCTAAATTCCAGCGAGTACAGACCCAGAGCTATCAAACGATCCTTCTATGATAACCCTATCTTTCCCAGAATCATCCTAGTGAGCCTCCTCTGAACGCTCTCCAATGCCAGAACATCTTTTTTTAGATAAGGAGCCCAAAACAGTACATAATACTCAAGGTGAGGCCTCAACAGTGCCTTATAAAGCCCCAGCATCACATCCCTGTTCTTCTATTTTAGACCTCTTGAAATGAATGCTAACATTGCATTTGCCTTCCTCACCACTGACTCTACCTGCATGTTAACCTTTAGGATGGTCCCAAGTCCCTTCACATCTCAGATTTTTGGATTTTCTCCCCATTTAGAAAATAGTCCACACACTTATTTCTACTTCCGCAGTGCATGACCATGTATTTTCCAACATTGTATTTCATTTGCTACTTTCTTGCCCATTCTCCTAATCTGTCTAATTCCTTCTGCAGCCTACCTGTTTCACCAACACCACCTGCCCATCCACCAATCTTCATATCACTTGCAAACTTGGCAACAAAACCATCTATTCCATCAGCTAAATCATCAATACACAGCATTAAAAAAGCAGTCCAAACACCGACCCCTGAGGACCACCACTAGCCACCAGCAGCCAACCAGAAAAGGATCCTTTTATTCCCACTCACTGCCCCTACCAATCAGCCAATGTTCTAATCATGCCAGTAACTTTCCTGTAATACCATGGGTTCTTAACTTGGTAAGCAGCCTCATGTGTGGCACTTTGTCAAAGGCCTTCTGAAAGTCCATATATACAACATCCACTGTGTCCTCTTTATCTATCCTACTTGTAATCTCCTCAAAGAATTCCAACAGATTCATCAGGCAAGATTTTCCCTGAAGGAAATCATGTTGACTTTGTACTATCTTGTCCTGTGTCGCCAAGTACCCCACAACCTCATCCTTAACAACTGACTCCAACAACTTCCCAGCCACTGAGGTCGGGCTAACTGTTCTATAATTTCCTTTCTGCTGCCCTCCTCCTTTCTTAAAGAGTGGAGTGACATTTACAATTTTCCAGTCCTCATGCCAGAGTTCAATGATTTTAGAAAGATCATTACTAATGCCTCCACAATCTCTACGGCTACCTCTTTTAGAACCCCAGGCTGCAGTTTATTTGGTCTGGTTGACCTATGTACCCTTAGGTCCTTCAGCTTTTTGAGCACCTTCTCCCCTGTAATAATCACTGCATTTACTTCTCTTCCCTCACACCCTTCAACATCTGGCAAATTGCTAATGTCTTCCACAGTGAAGACCTGATGCAAAATACTCACTTAGTTCATCTGCTGTCTCCATGTCCCCATTATTATTTCTCTGGCTTCATTTTCTAGTGGCCCTATATTCACTCTCATCTCTCTTTTATTTTTTACATACTTGAAAAAGCTTTTACTATCCACTTTGATATTGTTTGCAAGCTTGCTTTCATTTTTCATCTTTCCCTCTTGATGATTCTTTTAGTTACTTTCTGTAGGGTTTTTAAAGCTTCCCAATCCTCTGTCTTCCCGCTAATTTTTACATTGTTGTATGCTCTCTTTTTTGCTTTTACATTAGCTTTGACTTCCCTCATCAGCCACAGTTGTACTATTTTGCCATTGAGTATTTCTTTGTTTTTGGAATACATCTATTCTGCACCTTCCTCATTTTTTCCCAGAAACTCAAGCCATTACTGATCTGCTGTCATCCCTGCATGCATTTCCTTCTGATTTTCTTTGGCCAACTCCTCTCTTATACCACTGTAATTCCCTTTACTCCACTGAAATACTGCTATGTTAGACCTTACTTTCTCCCTATCAAATTTCAAGTTGAATCATATTGTGATCACTTACTCTTAAGGGTTCCTTTACCTTAAGATCCCTAATCACCTCTGGTTCATTACATAACACCCAATCCAATAGGTTCAATGACAAACTGCTCTAAAAAGCCATCTTGTAGGCATTCAACAAACTCAGTCTCTTGAGATCCATTACCAACCTGATTTTCCAAATCGATCTGCATGTTGAAATCTCCTATGACTATTATAAGATTGCCCTTTTGACAAGCCTTTTCTATTTCCCATTTTAATCTGTGGTCCACTTCCCATCTACAGTTGGGAGGCCTGTATATAACTGCCATCAGGGTTCTTTTACCCTTGCAATTTCTTAACTCAATCCACAAGGAATCAACATCTTCCGATCCTATGTCACATCTTTCTACTGATTTGATGCCATTCATTACCAGCTGATCCATTCCTCCCCCTCTGCCTACCTTCCTACCCTTCTGATATAACTTGTAACCTTAGACATTCAGCTCCCAACTACAACCATCCTTCAGCCACGATTCAGTGATGGCCGCAACATCATACCTGATAATCTGTAATAGTGCAAGAAAATAATCCACCTTATTTTTTATACTCTGTGCATTGAGATATAGCAATTTGAGTACTGCATTTGCTACCCTTTTTTGATTCTGCATCCTTAATGTACTGATACTCACCCTGCTGCCTGCCCTTCCTGACAGTTTGACAGCACGCTATCTTTGCTTTTTTACCATCTGTCTTATCCTGACTCCATTCACTCTGGTTCCCAGCCCCCTGCCAAATTAGTTTAAACCCTCCCCAACAGCTCTAACAAACCTACCTGCGAGCATATTGGTCCTCCTCGGTTTCAGATGCAATCCATCACTTTTGTTCAGGTCATTCCTCCCCCAGAAGAGGTCCCAATGATTCAAGAACCTGAAGCCTTGCCCCCTGCACCAGCTTCTCAGCCACACATTAATCTGCCAAATTATCCTGTTTTTACCTTCACTGGCACGTGGCACGGGCAGCAGTCCAGAAATTACTACCCTGAAGGTCCTGCTTCTCAGCTGTCTGCCTAGCTCTCAAAATTCTCTTTTCACGACCTCTTTGTTTTTTCTTCCTAAGTCATTGGCACCAATATGTACCAAGACATTTGCCTGCTCACCCTCCCCCTCCAAGATGCTGTGGATGTGATCCCAGACATCTCTGACCCTGGAACATGGGAGGCAAAATACCATTCAGGTGTCCCATTCACGTCCACAGAATCTCATTTGTTCCCCTAACTATTGAGTCCCCTATCACTACATCTCCTCTCTTGTCCCTCATTCCCTTCTGCACCACAGACCCATACTTAGTGCCAGTAACCTGGTTTGTCATAGAACATAGAACATAGAAATTTACAGCATATTACAGGCCCTTCAACCCACAACGTTGTGCCAATCATGTCACATACTCTAGAGACTGCCTAGTATTTCCCTAGTGCATTGCCCTCTATTTTTCTAAGCTCCATGTACCTATCTAAGAGGCTCATAAAAGACCCTATTGTATCTGAGGGATTCCCCTGGGAGATCTTCCCCCATAACATTATCCAAAATGGTATACTTATTATTGAGGGGAATGCCCACAAGGGTGCTCTGTGCTAAAAGTTCCTTTAAGTTGATTTGCCTCTCAACCAGTCTGTCACTTGCTTTCTTTATTCATTATGTAATATTTCTATTTCTCATTATTCTGATTGCTTGCAAACATCAAGAGTTTATGAAGCATAAAATGGTATGGCTTTCTGGAATAAACATAATCCTTTTTAAAATGGCTGTGAGTTTATCTTGACGTCATGGTTTGAGTCATTTAAGAATTTTTTTGGATATAAGGGAAGGAATTTTAACCAATTTGCTGAGGGAATGCTAAGTCTAAATCTGCACAATGGGATGGATGCAGAGCTTTCACCAATGGCAAATATAGACCTAGTGAAGGAGAAATAGTTTAAACCAAACAATATTAAGTTTCCTGACATTGCCTGATCAGCATCCTAAAAACAAAATATTTGTGGTCAAAAATCCTTTGTCATCATGCTGAATGATGTATTACTTTCTCGGCTCAATTTCTCTCAACAGCAGGTAAATTGTACTATGTAATCCACTCAACAAAGGTTTCTCTGGATGGGATGATAGATTAGATGATCAATTACCAGGAGCAGAAGGCATGATTCTCAGATTCATAAACTGAAATCTGAAAACAGTGCATTTTATGAGTCTAATTTTCCTTCCAACCAAACAAGGTAAGACTTAGATCGCTGAATTGCAACATCTATTGCACACATTCAGTTTAAGTGCAATAATGAGCAACTTTGGAGAAGAATATAATGTTTAGTTTGAAGAATATAATGTTTAGTTCTGAAGAAGAGCATCGGACAGTTTGATTCTAGCTATTGAGAATGTTACCAAACATAATTCATTATTTTTGCCAAATTGCATTGAATTTCTCAATTCTTTTTTTATATATCTTATGTGTCTTTCCAATCTGCTCCTCGTCTTCCGTCACCAGTGAACACTAGGGGCAATTTAGAGTAATCAGTTAACCTACTCGTTCTCTGTATCGAGAATGTTGGAGGAAAACCCAGAGGAAGCCCATGCAGTCACAGGCAGAGTATGTCAAAGCTCTGCATGGACAGCACCAATGGTCAGGATTACACCTGGGTCTTTACCTGTTGTATTTATATGACCCTTGCGCAAGCAGAATTGGATATGCAATGCTAATAGCACAACTGTTGCTGTTTTTGCCATTGTGTTCATTTGTTCTATCCAGTAATTGCACTGTATGCCACTGGATTGTCAAGAATGTATTGCTTCTGTTACATTTTACCACTGTTAGTCATGGGTGTTGGTCGGATGAGCCCTAAATTCTGACCCATCTGTAACTTAAGAAGAAATTTCAGTTAACGTTGGGTGGAGAATCATATTTTGAGGTAAATCCTTATATTCAGATCCCTGAACTAAGGGTATGTGGGCACGGAGTCCTGGCTTTCCCTACCCCTTTCTGCCTGTGTTCTTTAAACAAAGTTTGACAGCAAACTGCATAGCATATTGAAGAAAATTATTCACAGAGATATAGACAGCTTTAAGGAGGAAATTCCAGAGATTGGTACCTTGGCACATCAATGTAAGGTCACCAAAATTGGAGTGATTAAACTGGGGGCCAGAATTGAGAGAGAGCATAGATTAGAGGTGTGCAGGGCTGCAAGATTTAGGGCAACCAAAACCACAAAATGCTTAAAAACAAGTTGGGAATTTCAAAGACAAATGAAAACCAAAAATGCTAGAAATACTCAGCAGATGAGTAGATAGAGAAGCAGTTAAGATCATTGGGACATCGGAGGGAAGATGTGTTTGATTTTGAGAGATGGCTGTTTTCCTGCTTTACTTAAGAAACAGGAACATGCCAATTAGACCTTGATCTGGCTTTACCATTCAATGAGATCATGACTCATCAAGTCTTCCCCTCAACACAGGTTTCCTGCTATCACCATATGTCTTCACTCCTCAAAGTTCCAATATCTGTCCCTTTCCACCTTGAATATATTCAATGGCTTTGCATCAAAAGAATTTCAAACAGTCATGTCTTCTGTGATTCCAAAGTCCTCTCCATCTCCATGGTAAATGGATGATCTATTGTTCTGACACCATGTCTCCAAATTCCAGATAATCCCACTGGAGAAACATCTTCTCAGCATCCACAATGCCAATTTGTCAAGCCATTGAGTTCTGCTTGTTTTTAGCTACAGTAGGAGAAGCTACTCTTCTGAGGAGTCTGTGTCCGTATAGATGTTGCGACAACACGGCAGCACTCTGTCAGTTGTACAATTTTGTGAACCACAGAAATCTCAGGGTAGAATATTGCAGTTATTATATCTATCTAATTAATATCAAATGGAAAATCATCATTCCTTAGATAGTATTCATATTTTTCCCCATACCATTTAATATTTCATTTTACAATTTCATTTACTGTACTCCCATGACATGCAACACCACAAGCTTTTAATTATAGACAATTATATCTTAGGCTGTGGCGAACTCTAATATAAATAGATACTTAATTCATACACACTTAGCTGTCTTAAAAGCTAGAACACCTGTGCATTAATCACAATGTTCATTACTTCAATACATTTTTTAATATAAAGTTCTCTTTTTTTCCCTTCCAGAGCTTTCATGACATTGAATGAATCTTGTTCCTATGAAATTGGCAGCTAATGTTTCATATTGCTTGCCCCTGCAGGGACAGCATGACTCATAGACCTAACTTTAAACACACAATTGCAATAAACTGCTGACATATATACATTGCCTCCCATAGTCTCAATTCACACTGGAATGATGGAAATACAAGTTCAATGTGTCTAAAATAAACTGCAACACTCAGCTCCACATTTGAAAACAAAGTGAAACAAATTCAGCAGTCAAATAATACTCCATTACCGTGCCAGAACTCAAGAGCAACATGTTTTACTGTTACCGCGGATCTTAGTTTTGCTGTAATTATTATTTTGTTTCAATGTTTGTGGTCGTTCTTGAAAGAAGACTTCACATCATTTTCAAATTTACCTCCTCATGTTTGGAATGACAATTCCATAAGTGGAAATTTAATCCACAGGTGAAATTAAAAGACTCTTCAGCCATATTGGATACAGTGCTTTTAAAGATAAAGATTAGCCTTGTCTGTTACAAGTACATCGAAATATACAGTGAAATGTGTCATTTTTGTCAAAACAAATCATCGATCGTTGTGAGCAGACTGCAAGTATTATCACACTACCGATGTCAACCCAGCACAGTCACAGCTCAGTAATAGTGACCCGTACATCTTTTGGAATGTGGGAGGAAACTGATGCACACAGAGGAAACCCATGTAGTCATGGGGAGAACATACAAAATCCTTCGAGGCAACGGCTGGAATTGAAGTCCGATCAGTCATTGATGGTGCTGTAATAGCTCTACACTAACTGCTATGCTACCAAGTCACCCCTATTGCACTTGCTCCCATGTATACTTCCATCTTATAGCACTCTGGGAGGAACTCAGAAGAAAAATAAAAGGGATAACCACATTAATGGGGCTATATTACAGACTTCTCAATAGTCAGCGTTATGTAAGGGAGCAAATTTGTAAAGGCTGTTGCAGGAAGTATAAGGTTGTGATAGTAGGTGATTTTAACTTCCTGCATATTGAGTGGTACTCCCATACTGTAAAAGGACTGGTTGGGAAGCAAATTTGTTTAAATGTGTTCAGGAAAGTTTCCTGCAGAGGTTCCAAATAGAGAGAGCATGATACGAGATCCTGTTAGGGAATGAGACAGGGCAAGTGAAAGACGTGAAGGTAAGAAAACACTTTGCATCTAGTGATGATAATTATATTAGTTTCAATATAATTTTAGGGAAGGATAGAACTGGTCCTCAAGTTAAGATTCTAAATTGGAGAAAGGCCAATTCCGACAATATCAAAAGGTACCTGGCAGACGTGGATTGAAACAGGTTGTTTACAGACAAAGAGATACTTGGTAAGTGGGAGCCTCCTAAAGTGAAATATTGAGAGTACAGAATCAGCCTGTTCCTATTAAAATTAACAGCAAGGCTAACAGGTTCAAAGAACCTTAGTTATTGAGGTACATCAGGTACTTTTAATGATAAAGAAGGAGGCACAGGCAGGTGTAGGCCTTTAGAATCAAATGAGACTCCAGAGGAGAACAAGCATTGAGTACAGGAGTTGGATGTTATGTTGAAGTTGTATAAAACATTGGTGAGGCCAAACTTAGAATATTGTGTGCAGTTCTGACCACTCACTTGTAGGAAAGATGTCAATAAACTTGAAAATAGTAGAGAGAAAATATACATGGATGTTGCCAGGACTTGAGGACCTGAGGTACCAGGATAGGTTGAGTACGTTAGGACTTTATTTCCTGGAGCGCAGGAAAATTAGGTGAGGTATGAGGGGTATAGATAGGGTGAATGCATGCAGTCTTTTCCTATCAGGTTTGGTGTGACTAGAATTAGAGGTCATTGGTTTAGATTGAAAGGAAAAGTATTTTAGGGGAATCTGAGGGGGAGCTTCTTTACTCAGAGGATGGTATAAGCGTGGAATGGGCTGCCAGCAGAAGTAGTAGAGGCGGGTTCAATTGAAACATTTAAGAGAAGCTTGATAGGTATATGGGTGAGAGAGGCATGGAGTGCTATGATTCAAGTGCAGGTGGAATGCATGGACTAGGCAGAAAACCAGCCCAGCACAGCACGGATGAGCCAAAGGACTGCTTCTAATCTGCAGCACTCTATGTCTCTATGGCTCTAAGTCTGGCTGATAAGCATACTAGTCAAACAAGATAAATTTTTAGTCATAGAATTTTACAGCATGAAAAGAAAACAGGAAAATAAATAAAGTGCAAGGGCCATGCAATTTATTTGCATAGATGGGGAGTTCAAGAATTAATCTTTTACGACAGGGCTCATAAAGTTCAAGGGCTTGATAACAGCAGAATAGAAATTTTCATTCAGCGTGGTGATACATGCACTCACATTTTTGTATCTCCTGCCCTAGAGGAGAGAGGAAAATAGAGAGATTGGAAGGTCGTTGATTAATAGACCATAAGACCATAGGACATAAGAGCAGAATTAGCCTATTCAGCTCAATGAATCTGCTCTGCTATTCCATCAGGGCTAATTTATGATCCATCTCAACCCCATTCTCTTGCCATCCCCCATAACCTTTGACATTCTTACTAATCAAGAACCTATCAACGTCTGATTTAAATATACCCAAACACTTGACCTCCACAGACTTCTGTGGCAATAAATTCCACAGATTTTCTACCCTCTGGCAAAAGGAATTCCTCCCGATCTCTTTTCTAAAGGGTTGTCATTCTATTCCGAGGCTGTGCCCTCTGATCCTAGACTCTTCCACTATAGGAAACATCCTCTCGTTCTATTCTGAGGCTGTGCCCTCTGATCCT
Organism: Mobula hypostoma; assembly: GCF_963921235.1. NCBI lineage: Eukaryota > Metazoa > Chordata > Chondrichthyes > Myliobatiformes > Myliobatidae > Mobula > Mobula hypostoma. Next base: position 131,140,276 of record NC_086097.1, read on the forward strand.
AGACTCTCCCACAATAGGAAACAAACTCTCACATCCACTGGATCTAGATCTTACAATACTCAATCGGTTTCAGTGAGATTCTCTTTCATTCTTTTAAATTCCCTAAGATCATAAGACCAAAAGACATAGGAGCAGAATTAGGCCATTCAGCCCATCAAGTCTGCTCCAGCTTTCTATCGTGACTGATTTATTAGCACTCTCAACCCCATTCTCTTGCTTTCTGCCTGCAACCTTCAAAGTCCTTACTAATCAAGAACATATCAGCCTTTTAAATATACCCAGTGACTTAGCCTCCACAACTGTCTGTCAGAGTTTTATTACCCCCCAGCTAAAGAAACTCCTCCTCATCTCTGTTGTATAGGGATGCCCTTCTATGCTGAGGCTGTGCCCTCTGGTCCTAGATTTCCCCCTCTATCGGAAACATCCTCTGCACATCAGCACTATCCAGGCTTTGCATTCCTTCCCACAAACTCAACCTGCAAGGAATCCTGCTCAAGTACTCCCAAGTCCTTTTGCACCTCTGATTTCTGAATACTCTCCCCATTAAGAAACTAGTCTACACCTTTATTCTTTCTACATAAGTGTCTGACTATACACTTCACTACATTATATTCATTCTGCCACTTATTTGCCCATTCTCCTAATATGTCTTTCTGCAGGCTCACTATTTCCTCAACATGATCTGCCCCTCCACCTATCTTTGTATTGTCCACAAACTTGGCCACAAAGCCATCAATTCCATCATCCAAATTATTGATATAAAACGTGGAAAGAAGCGGTCCCAACATGAACTCCTGTGGAACACCACTAGTCACTGGCAGCCAATCAGAAAAGGCCCTCTTTATTCCCACACTTTGCCTCTTGCCAGATAGCTAATAATCTATCCATGCTAACATGAGGAAATCTGCAGATGCTGGAATTTCAAGCAACACACATAAAAATTGCTGGTGAACGCAGCAGGCCAGGCAGCATCTATAGGAAGAGGTACAGTCGATGTTTCGGGCCGAGACCCTTCGTCAGGACTAACTGAAAGAAGAGATAGTAAGGGATTTGAAAGTGGGAGGGGGAGGGATGGAGCTAAGAGCTGGAAAGTTGATTGGCAAAAGGAATATGAGAGGATCATGGGACAAGAGGCCTAGGGCGAAAGAAAGTGGGAGGGGGGAAGTCCAGAGGATGGGCAAGGAGTATAGTGAGAGGGACAGAGGGAGAAAAAGGAGACAGAGGAAAAAACAATATCCATGCCAGTATCTTTCATGTAACACCATGGGCTTTATTTTGTTTAGAGACCTCATGTGCAGTGCTTTGCCAAAGGTCTTCTGAAAATCTAAGCAAATAATATCCACCGAGTCTCCTTTGTCTATCTGGCCTGTTATTTCCACAAGTAATTCCATTGATTTGTCAGCAAGATCTCTCTTTAAGTAAACCATGCTGACTTTGGCCTATTTTACCATGTGCCTCCAAGTACCCCAAAACCTCATCCTTAATAATCAACTCCAACACCTTCCCATCCACTGAGGTTAGACTAACTGTCCTATAGTTTCCTTTCTTCTGCCTCTCACCCTTCTTGAAGAGTGAAGTGACATTTACAATTTACCATTATTCTGGAACCATTTCTGAAACCAGTGATTCTTGAACGATCATTACTAATGCCTCCACAATCTCTTCAGCTACCTCTTTCAGAATTCTGGGGAGTATACTATCTGGTCCAAACAACAGGAATTCTGCAGATGCTGGAAATTCAAGCAACATACATCAAAGTTGCTGGTGAACGCAGCAGGCCAAACAGCATCTATAGGAAGAGGTGCAGTCGACGTTTCAGGCCGAGACCCTTCGTCAGGACTAACTGAAGGAAGAGTGAATAAGGGATTTGAAAATTGGAGGGGGAGGGGGAGATCCAAAATGATAGGAGAAGACAGGAGGGGGAGGGATAGAGCCGAGAGCTGGACAGGTGATAGGCAAAAGGGGATACGAGAGGATCATGGGACAGGAGGTCCGGGAAGAAAGACAAGCGGGGGGGGGTGACCCAGAGGATGGGCAAGAGGTATATTCAGAGGGACAGAGGGAGAAAAAGGAGAGTGAGAGAAAGAATGTGTGCATAAAAATGAGTAACAGATGGGGTACGAGGGGGAGGTGGGGCCTTAGCGGAAGTTAGAGAAGTCGATTTTCATGCCATCAGGTTGGAGGCTACCCAGACGGAATATAAGGTGTTGTTCCTCCAACCTGAGTGTGGCTTCAACTCCACAGGAGAGGAGGCCGTGGACAGACATGTCAGAATGGGAATGGGATGTGGAATTAAAATGTGTCCACTGGGAGATCCTGCTTTCCCGATGTGGCCTTTTATAATCCCCTTCTCGCAATTCCTCCGTCTCCGCCGCATCTACTCTCAGGATGAGGCTTTTCATTCTAGGACGAGGGAGATGTCTTCCTTTTTTAAAGAAAGGGGCTTCCCTTCCTCCACTATCAACTCTGCTCTTAAACGTATCTCCCCCATTTCACGTACATCTGCTCTCACTCCATCCTCCCACCACCCCACTAGGAATAGGGTTTCCCTGGTCCTCACCTACCACCCCACCAGCCTCCGGGTCCAACATATTTATTCTCCGTAACTTCCGCCACCTCCAACGGGATCCCACCACTAAGCACATCTTTCCCTCCCCCCCTCTCTCTGCATTCCGCAGGGATCGCTCCCTACACAACTCCCTTGTCCATTCGTTCCACCCATCCCTCCCCACTGATCTCCCTCCTGGCACTTATCCGTGTAAGCGGAACAAGTGCTACACATGCCCTTACACTTCCTCCCTTACCACCATTCAGGGCCCCAAACAGTCCTTCCAGGTGAGGCATCACTTCACCTGTGAGTCGACTGGGGTGATATACTGCGTCCGGTGCTCCCGATGTGGCCTTTTATATATTGGCGAGACCCGACGCAACTGGGAGACCGCTTTGCTGAACATCTACGCTCTGTCCGCCAGAGAAAGCAGGATCTCCCAGTGGCCGCACATTTTAATTCCACATCCCATTCCCATTCTGACATGTCTGTCCACGGCCTCCTCTACTGTGGAGATGAAGCCACACTCAGGTTGGAGGAACAACACCTTATATTCCGTCTGGGTAGCCTCCAACCTGATGGCATGAACATCGACTTCTCTAACTTCCGCTAAGGCCCCAACTCCCCCTCGTACCCCATCTGTTACTCATTTTTATGCACACATTCTTTCTCTCACTCTCCTTTTTCTCCCTCTGTCCCTCTGAATATACCTCTTGCTCATCCTCTGGGTCACCCCCCCCCCCGTCTTTCTTCCTGGACCTCCTGTCCCATGATCCTCTCGTATCCCCTTTTGCCTATCACCTGTCCAGCTCTCGGCTCTATCCCTCCCCGTCCTGTCTTCTCCTATCACTTTGGATCTCCCCCTCCCCCTCCAACTTTCAAATCCCTTACTCACTCTTCCTTCAGTTAGTCCTGACGAAGGGTCTCGGCCTGAAACGTCGACTGCACCTCTTCCTATAGATGCTGCTTGGCCTGCTGCGTTCACCAGCAACTTTGATGTATGTTGCTATCTGGTCCAGGTGACTTAACTATTTTCAGATCTACCTTCAGTTTCCCAAGAACCTTCTCTCTAGTTACGGTAATTTCACACACTTCATACCCCCTGATACCTAGAACTTCCATCATATTGCTAGTGTCTTCCACAGTGAAGACTGATGCAAAATACTTATTCAATTCATCCACTATTTCCTTTTTCCTCATTTCTACTTCACCAGCATTAGTTGTCAGCGGTCCAATATCCACTCTTGCCTCTATTTTAAACTAAATGATAGCTCTAGGTCTGTACTCGCTGGAATTTAGCAGGATGAGTGGAGATCTCATTGAGATATTTTGAATGTTGAAATGCATAGACAGAGAAGATGTGGAAAGGATGTTTCCCATGGTGGGGCAATCTAGGACCAGAGGGCACAGCCTCAGGATAGAGGGGCGTCCATTTAAAACATAAATGTGGAGAAATTTCTATAGACAGAGGGTGGTGAATTTCTGGAATTTGTTAGCACAGGCAGTTGTAAGAGCCAGGTCATTGGGTGTACTTAAGGCAGAGCTTGATAGGTTCTTGATTGGACACGGCATCAAAGGTTATGGGGAGAAGGCCAGGGAGTGTGGCTGGGGAGGGGATAAAAGGATCAGCCATGATTGAATGGCAGAGCAGACTTGATGAACCAAATGGCCTAATTGTGCTTCAATGACTTATGGTCTTATGCTCTTAATGTATCTGAAGAAACTTTTGGTATACTCTTTAATAATATTGGCTAGCTTACTTTCACACTCCATCTTTACTTCTTGATGACTTTTTAGTTGCCCTCCAATGGCTTTGAAAAGCTGCCCAATCCTCTAACATCCTACTAATTTCTGCTCGATTAAATGCCCTCTCTTTGGCTTTTATGTTGGCTTTGACTTCTCTTGTTAGCCATAGTGGTGTCATCTTACCTTCAGAATATTTCTTCCTCTTAGGGATGCATATTGCCTGTGCCTTCCGAATTGCTTCCGGACATTCCAACCTTGCTGCTCTGCCATCTTCCCTGCTGGTGTTCTTTTCCAATCAATTCTGGTCAACTCCTCTCTCATGCCTCTGTAATTTCCTTTACTCCATAGTAATACTGATATATCTCACTTTAGCTTCTCTTTCTCAAATTTCAAGGTGAATTCGAACATATTATGATCACTTGTTTCTAGGGGTTCTTTTATCTTAAGCTCTCTAATCAATTCTGGTTCATTGCACATTACCCAATCCAGAACAGCTGATTCCCTGGTGGTCTCAACCACAAGCTGCTCTGATAACCCATCTTGTAGGAATTCTATAAATTCCCCCTCTTGGAATCCAGCACCAAACTGATTTTTCCCATCTACCTGCATATTGAAATCCCCCATGACTATTGTAACATTGCCCTTTTGGCATGCATACTCGATCTTCCGTTATGATTTGCTGACCACATCCTTACTACTGTATGGCCGTCTGTAGCTTTTTACCCTTACAATTCCTTAGCTCTATCTACAATGTTTCAACACCTTCCGACCTATGTCACCTCTTTCTAATGATTTCATTTCATTTTTCACCAACAGAGCAATGCTTCCTGCCTGTCCTTTCGATATAATTGTATCCTTGGACATTAAGCTCCCAATTATAATCTTCTTTCAGTCATGATTCAGTGATGACTACAACTTAGAAACATAGAAACATAGAATACCTACAGCACAATACAGGCCCTTCGGCCCACAAAGCTGTGCCAAACACATCCTTACCCTAGAACTACCTAGGCTTACCCATAGCCCCCTATTTTTCTAAGATCCATGTACCCATCCAGGAGTCTCTTAAAAGACTCTATTGCTTCAACCTCCACCACCGCTGCCAGCAGCCCGTTCCACACACTCACCACTCTCTGTGTAAAAAACTTACCCCTGACATCTCCTCTGTATCTAATTCCAAGCACCTTAAAACTGTGCCCTCTCGTGCTAGACATTTCAGCCCTGGGGAGAAGGCCCCTGAATATCCACACGATCAATATCTCTCATTATCTTGTACACCTCTATCAGGTCAGCTCTCATCCTTTGTCGCTCCAAGGAGAAAAGGCCGAGTTCACTCAACCTATTCTCATAAGGCATGCCCCTCAATCCAGGCAACATCCTTGTAAATCTTCTCTGCATCCTTTCTATAGTTTCCACATCCTTCCTGTAGTGAGGTGACCAGAACTGAACACAGTACTCCAAGTAGGGTCTGACCAGGATCCTGTATAGCTGCAACATTACCTCTCAGCTCTTAAACTCAATCCCACAATTGATGAAGGCCAATGCACCGTATGCCTTCTTAACCACAGGGTCAACCTGCGTAGCAGCTTTGAGTGTCCTATGGACTCGGACCCCAAGATTCCTCTAATCCTCCACACTGCCAAGAGTCTTACCATTAATGCTATATTCTGCCATCATATTTGACCTATCAAAATGAACCACCTCACACTTATCTGGGTTGAACTCTATCTACCACTTCTCAGCCCAGTTTTGCATCCTATCAATGTCCCGCTGTGACCTCTGACAGCCCTCCACACTATCCACAACACCCCCAAACTTTATGTCATCAGCAAATTTACTAACCCATCCCTCCACTTCCTCATCCAGGTCATTTATAAAAATCTCAAAGAGCAGGGGCCCCAGAACAGATCCCTGAGGCACACCACTGGTCATCAGTCTCCATGCAGAATATGAGCCATTTACAACCACTCTTTGCCTTCTGTGGGCAAACCAGTTCTGGATCCACAAAGCAATGTCCCCTTGGATCCCATGCCTCCTTACTTCCTCCCTTGCATGGGGTACCTTATTAAATGCCTTGCAGAAATCCATATACACTACATCTACTGCTCTACCTTCATCAGTGTGTTTAGTCACATCATACATGCCAATCTGTAACTGTGCTACAAGTTCATCTGCCTTATTCCATACACTGCGCACATTCAAATATAAAACCTTCAGTCTTGTATTCATCCTTTTTAATTTTGTCCACCTTTTACATTGCAACTCATCCTGTTGACTGCAATTTTGCCCTATCAACAGCTTCTCCTCACAACACATTGCCTCCATTTTTAAACCAGCTACCTCACCTGCAGCACTTTCCTGCGATACTTCTTGCACTGAAATACAGTATATGCAGCTCAGGACACCAGTCACACTATGTTCAACCTTTTAATTCCTAACTCTTTCTGAGGTCTTACCAACATCTGCCTCCTCAACATTTCCACTACCTGTTCTGGCACTCTGGTTCCCATTCCCCTGTATCTCCAGTTTAAACCCCACCGTGCAGCATTAACAAACCTTCCCACTAGGATATTAGACCCCTCCAGTTTAGGTACAACCCATCCCTTATGTACAGGTCCCACCTTCCCTCGAAGAGAGCCCAATGATCCAAAAATCTTATGCCCTCCCTCCTACACCAACTCCTTAGTTATGTATTAAACTGTATAATCTTTCTTGTTTGGGCCTCATTAGCACATGGCACAGGTAGTAGTCGTGAGACCACAACCCCGGAGTACCTGCTCTTTATCTTAGCACCTAACTCCCTGAACTCCCTTTGCAGAACCTTGTTGCTCAGCCTGCACATATTATTGGTACCTACATAGACCACAACCTCTGGCTGATCACCCTCCCACTTAAGAACGCTGAGGACTCAAGCCAAGATATTTCTGGCCTTGGCACCTGGGAGGCAGCATACTATCTGGGAATCTTGTTCTCGCCCACAGAGCCTCCTGTCCATTCCCTGAACTAATGATTCCCTATCACTACAGTGTGCCTCTTTTTCCCCTTCCCTTCTGAGTCACAGAGGCAGACTCAGTGCCAGAGACCCAACCACTGTGACTTCTGATAGGTCAGCCTCCCTCCCCACCGCCCCGCAACAGTATCCAAAGTGATATGCTGATGGGGACAGCCACAGGAGTACTCTGCACTGGCTCCTTAACCCCGTTCCTCTTCCTGACTTCATCCAGTTTCCTTTATTCTGCTCCTTGGGTGTAACTACCTCTCTATATGTCCTATCTATCATCCCTTCAGCTTCCTAAATGATCCGGAGTTCATCCACTTCCAGCTCCAACTCAACGTGGATTGTTAGAAGCTGCAGCTGGATGCACTTCTTGCAGTTATAGTTATCAGGGACAATGGAGGTCTCCCTGATTTCCCACATCCCGCAAGAAGAGCATTCCACTATCCTGCCTGGCATCTCTACTGTCCTAACTGCTCAGATTAGATTAGATTACAGTATGAGGACATGCAGTCCTCTTTTATTGTCATTTAGTAATGCATGCATTAAGAAATGATACAATATTCCTCCAGAATGATATCACAGAGATACAAGGCAAACCAAGACTAAAAAAACTGACAAATACCACATAATTATAACATTTATTTACAACAGTGCAAAGCAATACCGTAATTTGATGAAGAACAGACCATGGGCACGATAAAAAAAGTCTCAAAGTCTCTCGAAAGTCCCATCCCCATCATCTCACACAGACGGTAGAAGAAAGAAAAAAATCGCTCCCTGCCATGAGCTTCCAGCGCCGCAAACTTGCTGATGCAGCATCCTGGAAGCACCCGACCACAGCCGACTATTGAGTCCATCCGAAAACTTCAAGCCTCCGACCAGCCCTCCGACACCGAGCACCATCTCTGCCGAGCCCTTCGACCCCAGACCCAGCAACAAGCAATAGGCAAAGCCAAGGATTTGGGGCCTTCCCCTCCAGAGATTCTTGATCGCACTGCAGCAGCGGCAGCGAAGCGGGCATTTCAGAAGTTTCTTCAGGCGTTCCTCCATGCTTCTCACGTCTGTCTTCATCAAATCAGGATTGTGCACGGTACCTACTTACAAATACGATATCATTTCAGAGCAGCCGCGCGCGCTGCGTCACGCTGCCATCTTCTCCTCCCCTCCCCTCCCCTCCAGATATAAAGATATAAAGAAGGGAAGGAAATAAAAAACTTAACTTACAGCTTTTGATTTCTCTGACTGCAGACTCTCTTTGCTGAAGCCTTAAAGAGCTAAAGCCCCAAGATCACCACTCTGACTCTGTCCACTCAGATGACAGCCACTGCAACAATGATTGCTGCTCTTGCCTGTGCATTCCTTTAATTTGTGGGTTGGTTGCTAGTCAATGCTCTATTATGCTGCCATGACCCGCTTGCTGCTGCCTTTTTCTACTTGGGCCATTTTGCCCTATTTTGTCTGATCATCTGCTCGTCCTGCCTCACAGTCTCACTATACACTGCATTTACTTATACCAACTGCCCCATCCTCTGCCCTATCATGCTGGTTCTCATCCCCCTGACAAATTATTTAAAACCCTCCCTGACAGCTCTCGCAAACCTTGCTGCAAGGATATTGGACCCTTTCGAGTTCAGTTTTAACTCATCCTGTTTGTACAGGACACAGCTTCTCCAGAAGAGATCCCAATGATCCAGAAATCAGAAACCCTGCCCTCTCCCCGGATTTTTCAACCATGCATTCATTTGCCAAATCATCCTATTTTTACCCTCACTGGCATGTGGCGCAGGCAGCAATCCAGAGATTACTACCCCTAAGGTCCTGCCTTTCAGCTTTCTACCTGTGTCTATATTCTCTCTTCAGGACCTCATCTCTTTTCCTACCTATGACATTGGTATCAATATATACCATGACTTCTGAATGATTTTAGAATATCGTTGACCCAATCCAAGATGTTCCTAACCCTGGCTTCTGGGAGGGAACATACCATCCAGGTGTCTCTTTCATGTCCATAGCTTCTCCTGTCTGTTCCTCTATCTATGTAATCCCCTTTCTCTACTACACTCCTTCTTTCCTCTCTGAGCAATAAAGCCAGACTCAGCACCAGAGACCTGGTTACTGCTGTTTTCTCCTGGTAGGTCGTTCGCTTCCAACAGTATCCAAAGTATCCCATACATTATTGAGGAGAATAGGCACAGGGATACTCTGCAGTGTTGGCTTATTCCCTTTCCCTCGTCTGACAGTCACCCAGCTACCAGGCTCCTGCAGCTTCTGGGTGATGTGGCTGCAATGTCTAAACAGAAACCAGCCTGGCCAAACACACTGAGCTACCATTGAGGAAGGTGTTGGTTTAAAGGCAAAACTTGCAGAAAATGCAACAAAGTAGGACACCTACAAAGAGCACGTCAGGCAAACAAAAATAAATGGACTGCACAGGGAAGAGAAAAAGATAAAAAATCAAGTTACAGTTTTAAAAAGAGCACTAATCTGCATGCTACTGAAGAAAGATCTGATATTGACGAGAATAACAAAAGCCTGAGTAGAATGTGAAGACTAACAGGAGATAAGCAATAAGGCTTGCACCAGAAGGGACAGCAAATTAAATAAAATAGAATTTACACTGGCTCACTGTTTCAGTCATTCTACAAAATGAGTTTGAACAGCATTTCAAAGATATTGAACTGAAGTTCATCCAATTAAGGACTTGTACTGAAGAAAATGTAACTCCTGTGAAAATGACACTGCGTAACAGTGAAATACAACAATGAACAAGCCACATTAGGCTTGTATGTGGTAAAAACAGGAGGTCCAGCATTGTTGGGCTGTGATTGGTTGAGACAACCACAACTTGATTGGAGATTCATCCACCAATTGTATGCCATATACCCTGTAATACAGTCAACTGAAAGTGAATTTAATAAGATACTGGATGATGCCACAGCAGTGTTCAAGGATGACATTGGAAAACTCAAACATATCAAGGGTAAAATAATGTTAAATGAAAGTACCACACCCAAGTTTTATAAACCCAGTGAGTTTGATTGCATGCAAGATGAAGGAATTATTTTTACATTTGATTGGAGCCGATGGGCAATGCCAGAGGTCCCAGTTGCAAAAAAGAATGGCTCTGTCACGATCTGTGATCTCAAGGTCACCATCAACCCTCTGATAGATCAATACCCTCTGCCCAGGATAGAGGATATCTTTCCAAACCTTTCTGCAGGGAAACACTTCGGCAAAGTGGACTTAGAGGAGCCTTATGAGCAGGTGGAGTCGGAAGAATGGTCCAAAGTGTTTCTCACCATTAACACGCACAAAGGGCTTTATCACTGTAATAGGTGTATTTTTGGAGTAGCACCTGAACCTGCACTCTGGCAGAAAGCTAGGGACCAGGTGCTGCAAGACTGCCCAGGTAACAATGTTTCCTGGATGACACCATTGTTACCAGTAACAATGACAAGAAACATCTCCAAAACTTCACAACAGTGTTAAAAAGATTAGAAGATTATGGGCTCAGAGCACAACACAAGTGTGAATTCTTTAAACCAAGCATCACTTACTATGGTCACATCATTGACGTATACAAGTGTGCGGAGAAAATTCAAGGCTAAAAGATGTGTCACCATTGTGGTCCCTTTTACGATTTGTCAATTACTCTAACAGGTTCCTGCCAAACATGGCTACTGTGCTCCACTGCTTGAAGTCATTACAACAGATCAGGAATAGATGTTAATGGATAACAAAGGAAATGGTGACATCAGCCACGATACTCACACTTTATGACCCAGATCATCCAGTGAAATTTGCCTGTGCCTCCTCGCCATATGGTATATGGGCAGTCACGTCACACCTTATGAGTGATGGAAGCGACTGCTCCAAAGTCTCCGCATCATATTCCCTTATAGCTACAGAGAAAAATTGTTCACAGATTGACAGCAAGGCCTTGAGTCTGGTTTGCAGTCAACTGGTACCTGTGTGGGAGAGGATTTACGCTCATTACTGATCATCAACTGTCTATTTTCAATCCACAGAACGCTGTTCCTCGAACAGCAGCATGAATGCAGAGATGGGCTCTGTTTATTAGAGCACACCAAAACAAGATCAAATTCATGGGGACAACTAACCATTGAAGTGCTGATCGATTACCCCGTTCACCCTTGGGAAAGGAAATGCTTGAAAAATTGACGAAAGAGGACTATCCTCTTGATGTACTCTCCTTCATGCAAATCAAAAGTTTCCTTGTTATGGCAGAGATGATCCAAAGGAAATTCAGAAAAGATCCCACACTGTCTCAGGTCTAGGTGGCAACCCAAAACAGCTGAAAAGTTCAGCAGAAGTTCCAGTTACCCCATTTTTTACCAGCACCCTTGGGGGTTGCCTTATGTGGGGATTGAGAATTGTTTTACCATCCAAGCAGAGAGCTAAAGTGTTGGGAGCTACATGCCAGTCATCTAGGCTTGGTTAAAATGAAAGTGTGGCTCAAAGATTTGTCTGGTGGCTTGGGATAGATCAGCAGATCAAGTAACTTGCCATGCACTGTTTGGTATGCCAACACATACAGCAGAAAGTGTGCAGAACTGTCAGAACTACTTCCTGCTGTCCCAAACTCAACTCCTATAACCATGAAGGATGAGGCCCCAGAACCTGAAGTTGTTTCATAGCCACAAGTTTCACCCAGCAAGCAGAGTGACCCTCTTGTCAGGAAAGATGTCAGCTCACAAGTGAAGGAAATCCTCCATAGCGATTAAATCTTTAGGCCTGAATTAGACAATTTAAAATTTACTATGATGTGGATGTCTATCTATGTTGTGGTTGTATTGCATAATATACTGTGCGTGTGTGTGTGTGTGTGTGTGTGTGTGTACATATGATGAGAGAACAATACGGTATATATTTGAGTTGAGATGCATTCTATATTGAGTTGGAGTTTATTGCTAGGCAGGGAAGAATGTTGTGTATTTAATATTTCAGTAATATTGTAAATATATTTGTTGATTAAACAATATTTATTGGTTTACATAATGCATTATGGGTTATATGTAAGAAATACCTGAATGGCATACATCATTATGCCTCCACGTCATATGGGTGTGCACCTCACTAAAGTAAAACTAAGTAGACTGTTTTTCTGGTCTCCTGTATTTTTCTCTTGATTAGTTTTTTGAGTTACACAACATAACAATATACAAACTGCATTCTACTCTCCCCACGTTCTCATTAACTCTCCTCAAGTTTAACCACTTCATTGATTCTATTCTGGTTATTTTTTGATTATGAATGTATTGAGTATGGACAGCAGAAAATGAATCTCGGGATTATATATGGCGACATATATGCACTTTGATAATAAATTTATTTGAACTTCTGAACTTTGAATTTGGAGCATTGCAATCTGTTCTGGTAGGAAAGATGTGAAGACTCTCAAGAGGGTGCAGATGAATGTTACCAGGATGCTGCTTGGATTCATGGCTATATGCTTTAAGGCACAAAGCCCTTAATCCAGGCAGAAGCTGGACAAACTTGTGTTGTTTTCTCTGGAGCAGCAGAGGTTCATGGGAGACTTGATAGAAGTGTGTAAAATTATGAGTGGCCAGATAGAGTAGATAGCCAATATCATTTTCGCAGAGTCAGAATGTCGAATACTGGAGGGCATGTATTTAAGGTGAGAAGGAGTAAGTTCAAAGGAAATGTTGTGGGACAAATTTTGTTTACCCACACAGTGATGCAATGTGCTGCCGGGGTGGTAGTTAGTGGGGGCAAGTAGGTTAGAGGTTTTCAGGAGACACTTGAACAGGCGTATGAATATGCAGAAAACGGAGGGATATCAACTTTGTGTAGAGCAGGAGGGATTATTTTAGTTAGGCATGTAATTACCAGTTTAATTAGTTTGGGGCAACAGCATGGGTCAAAGGGCTTGTTGTTCCTGTGCGACACTCAGAGAATGCTGGAGGAACTCGTCAGGTCAGGGAGAACCTATGGAAAAGAGTAATCAGCTAATGTTTCAGGACTGTCTGAAGTAGGGTCTGAGCCTGAAACATCGACTGTTTACTCTTTTCCATACTGCCTGACCTGCTGAGTTCCTCTAGTATTTTGAGAGTGTTGCTTTGAATTTCCAGCATCTGAGATTATCTCCTTTTGTCCCTGTGCTGTACTGCTCTATGTTCCACAGTCTTAAGGCTGATTTATACTTGTGCATACTAGCTTGCGCCATCGCCTACTCAAGTAGGCTACGCTGTTGTGAGCATTTATACTTGTGCGTTGGTGTGGCTGCGTCTCTCTCCAATTCACCGCCAAAACACTAGTTGGCGGTGGGGTTTCTATGCCACTGTGTTGAGTTTCTTCATGTTGAAACTCAACACAAAGAAACTCAAACTTTAAACAATGGTGACTGAAACTGAAGGAGGGTGAATTTTCTGTGCTTGTCCGGTCACTGAGAGACATGGACAAGGAAATGCATTTCAAATATTTTCAGATGTTGGCAGGTAGATTTGACGATTTGGTTCATCGTCTCCAACCATTTATTTCATATCAGTGTATGCAGAGTATACTCTGAGACTGGCAATCACCATTCAGGTTTTAGCTTCAGGTGGAAGTCAACAGGCTGTAGCAGCTAGCTACAATCTGGCGTCAAGCACAGCGTCCTCCATAATTTCGGAGGTCTGTAAAGCTTTATGGAAAGCATTGCAGCCAGAGTTCCTTCCCTGCCCTTCAGTCACCCAATGGGAAGCTATTGCAGCATAGGAGGAAATGCGATGCTACCAAGCGGACCAATCACAGATGTTGCGGTCTGTGTCGCCATGATGCATAGTTACATTTTTGAGGAGGTGTGCATCAGGCTATGGTGTAGGGTATGCGGCTACGCCATACCTACGGCGTCAATTTGACGCACAAGTATAAATTGGCCTTTAGAGTTTGATGTGGGACACTCAATTGTTTGCTACATTGCATCTCACCCATCACCACACTTTCTCTATCACAGCCTTCCTGGTTTATATGTGTAGTTCACAGCATTTTCTTTAGCTAAACACCAGAATTTAATGCTGCCAAATTAAATCCAGGTCACTTATTAATTTTGATTCCCATTGTACAAGGTTTTAAGTAATACCCATAATCATTAGAGGGCAAAAATATTTTTTTTTGGTATGAGTAAAGTTCAAATTGCACTGGGTGAATGGTGACATGGAAGTTGTAAATTCCATTGTAGTTATTCAACTGCTAATAGCAGCAAACATTCTGATCTTGGCATTTCATTACCAGAGCTGGAGGTGCTAACGAGCAGATTCATTTTAAACGAGCAGATTCAATTTTTGCTCTGGAAATGTCAATTTCCACCAGTCCCCTTAACTGTTCTGATTCCTTGATGTAATTCATGAAGTGGCAGAAAGTATCCCCTTGGCCAATAACAAAAGTAGGTACCTCCGCCAAACCAGAAAGCCTTTGTCAAAGCTTGGAGACCAATCACAGCCTCAACCCAGATGATCAACAGGCTTGCTTGCCATGGCATCTGACTGGCAACTGAAAGTTGATTTTGGCAAGCAATTAAGGTTCCCTGACTTGATTGCATCATCAATCCTGAGGTCTGACATGGTCATACTGTCAGAAACCTCAAAGCAGGTGGTCATGGTAGAACTGACAGTTCCTTGGGAAGACCAGTTTGAGGAGGCGTTTGAACATAGGAAAGCCAAATACCAGGAGTTGGTGGAGCAGTGCCAGAAACAGGGGCAGAGGGCACAATAAGAGCCAGCAGAGGTGGGCTGTAGAGTTTTAGATGGGTCCTTACTGTGCAGAACCTACACTCTCCCTGGCATAATGGGAGCTGCAAAAAGAGCCATCAGGACAGTCAGAGGCTGCTGAGCAACCTCCAAATGGTTATGGATCATGAGGTGTGGCCCGTGGACCAATGCTGCTGGGACACAAGCAAGGGCCTGATTGACCCTGGCTGAGTCACTTGGGCAAGCGTGTCTGATGTTGAAAGACCTGAAATACCCAATGACCCCAGGTTACATCACTGATGATGTGTTCCAGCATATCGTAGGATGTATCTCAGCATCCCTCCCAAGTAACACACAGTGCTGTGTAAATTTGAGTACTTATCACAATGCTCTAGGCACTGTTTCCTATAGAAGTGGTTCTCAATATGGGCCAAATCATCCCACCAGGGTACCATGCTGGACTCTGTTCGGACCACGAGTGCAAAACAAGAAACTAGGTGCCATGGGAGTTTTTGAATGGGTCATAGCAAGTTAACTGTTTTAATGAAATATTACTAAAACATTTCATTACCAAAAGAATTGAATATATGTGATTTTATTGGAACCCTGGATGAAGTGAATGGAAAGAAATGCTAGATAATACAAATGAGGCAGCAAAACAGCTTAGCCTGTGTGTGTTGGAGATGCAACTGTGCTTTCAGTCAGACTCCTCACCTGCCATCATAAGCTTGTAACTGTGAAAAGAGGTGATCTTCGATTACCTTTAACAAAGTTGCAAACAGATATTTTAAAACTTTGCATCAGTCGCAAGGATCTATTGTTGTTTGCATTTAAATACTGAGCACTATTTTGTTGCTGGTTGGGAAAGTATTTTATGTACATATTAAATAAACTACCTGATTCAGAGCTTTGAAAATAGTTATTTTTCATATACATCTGAAAAATATAACTATATATAACATATAATACCTATAACCTGTATAAAAACAATACATTGAATGGACATTGGAATAATTAGTACATTTGACAAAAAAAACTTTAGCAACTAACAGACTATGGGGTCCGGGGTGGGTTGGGGGGGGGAAGAACAGAGGTAAATGAAAGTCATGAATGGGCTAAGATCAGAAAAAGATTGAACCACTGGCCTCTGGGACAACTTTCGTCCCAATTTTATACATTCATTTGATTATGTAATTAGTAAACCAAAAATTGTCCTACAGAGTTTCTCCAGTGTTTTGGGTGTTGCTCCAGATTTCAGCATCTGCCATCTCTTGTACTTCCATTGATCTACATTATCAATCTTACGCATAGCATCTCTATGTGGTAATGAGTGTGTCATTATAGATTTTATTTACTTCACTTCACTCATTCAGTCATTCTCCTGAAGATAACAACAGGAATTCTGCAGATGCTGGAAATTCAAGCACCACACATCAAAGTTGCTGGTGAACGCAGCAGGCCAGGCAGCATCTCTAGGAAGAGGTACAGTCGACGTTTCAGGCCGAGACCCTTCGTCAGGACTAACTGAAAGAAGAGATAGTAAGAGATTTGAAAGTGGGAGGGGGAGGGGGAGATCCGAAATGATGGGAGAAGACAGGAGGGGAAGAGATGGAGCTAAGAGCTGGAAAGTTGATTGGCAAAAGGGATATGAGAGGATCATGGGACAAGAGGCCTAGGGCGAAAGAAAGCGGGAGGGGGGAAGCCTTACCAAAAGTCCTGACAAAGGGTCTCAGCCTGAAACGTCGACTGTACCTCTTCCTAGAGATGCTGCCTGGCCTGCTGCGTTCACCAGCAACTTTGATGTGTGGTTCTCCTGAAGATGCTGGGATTCAACATTGGTGAAAGAGCTACCCAGTTGGGTATTTGTCACATAGCAAAAAAAAAAACAAAAACTTCTGGAAGAACTCTGGGTCAAGCAGCATCTGTGAAAACAAATGAATGGGCATAATTTCAGGACATGACCCTGCATCAAGACTGAGTGTTGAGGGAAGAAAGCCAGTAGATAGATGTAATGGAGAGGAGTGAGACAGAGGCTGGTAGATGATAGGTGGAAACTGGTGGGATTAAGAACATAAGAAATAGGAGCAGGAGTAGGCCATCTGACTCATCGAGCCTGCTCCACCATTCAATAAGATATTGGCTGATCTGGCAGGTAGGTTTCCCCATAACCTTTAATTTCCCAACTATGCAAAAATCTATCTAACCTTGTCTTAAATATATTTACTGAGGTAGCCTCCACTGCTTCATTGGGCAGAAAATTCCACAGATTTACCATTCTTTGGGAAAAGCAGTTCCTCCTCGTTTCGTCCTAAATCTACTCCCCCAAATCTTGAGGCTATGTCACCTAGTTCTAGTATCACCTACCAGGGGAAACAACTTTCCTGCCTCTATCTTATCCCTTTCATAATTTTATATGTTTCTATAAGAACTCCTCTCATTCTTCTGAATTCCAGTGAGTACAGTCCCAGGTGATTCAATCTCTCCTCATAGTCTAACCCCCTCATCTCTGGAATCAACCTGGTGAATCTCCGCCACACCACCTCCAAAGCTGATATATCCTTCCTCAAGTAAGGAGACCAGAACTGCACACAGTACTCCAGGTGCAGCCTCAACAGTATCCTGTACTGTTGCAGCATAACCTCCCTGCTCTTAAACTCAATCCCTCCAGCAATGAAGAGCAGCATTCTATTTACCTTCTTGTTAGCCTGCTGCACCTGCAAACCAACCTTTTGTGATTCATGCACAAGCACCCTCAAGTCCCTCTGCACAGCAGCATGCTGCAATCTTTTACCATTTAAATAGTAGTTGAATGGCAGAAGGAGCCAGGCGGGGAAGGAGAAGGGGTATGGAGAGAAAGATGCTGGAAGGTGATCAGAGAAGAAGAAAAACCTGGGCAGGTAGAGCCAGGTATGAGGAAGGAGAAGGGTAGAGATAGAGTCTGATAGGTGAGGCCTGGTGAAGGGTCTCTGCCTGAAATATCGACTGTTTATTCCTTTCCATAGATATTGCCTGACCTGCTAATTTCCTCCAGAATTTTGTGGGTGTTACTCTGGATTTCCAGCATTTGCAAAATCTCTTATGTTGAGAACCTTGTAGGTGATAGGTAGAACCAGATAAGGGAAGGGCGATAGGTAGATGGAACCAAGTGGGGGAAGGGATAGGAAAGGTGACCAAGGGAGAAGAAACTCAGTAGATAGATACAAAGGTGTTGTCCAGCTGGAACTAGTTGGAAGAGGGTATGAGTCTAAGCAATAGAGTCATAGAGTCATGCAGCTTGTCCATGCTGACCAAGATACCCATCAAAGCTGGATACATTTGCTGCATCCCTTTAAATCTTTCCTATCCATGTACTTGTTCAAATATATTTAAATGTTTTAGTGGTATTTGCCTCAACCACATCTTCTGGCAGCTTGTTCCTTATATAGACCATCATCTATGTGAGGAAGTTACCCCTAGGGTCTCTTTTAAACCTTTCTCCTCTTACCTGAAACATATGGTAAGATTTTTTGATTCCCATTTCCTGGAAAAAAGACAATGCATTCACACTATTTATGCTACACATGATCTTATACACTTCTATATGTAATGGTCTGGGAGAGAATGGAAAAGCTGATCAAAGGGAGAGACTCCATAGGCGGACTTGTGGGAAACAAGCACAGCGTAGTGCATTAACGACTGGAAAATTTGATTTTCACACCATTGTATTTCATACTTTGACTGTAGGCTGAGCAAGCAGAAGTGCTGTTCTTCTAATTTGCAATTGATCTCACCCTGGCAGAGAAGGCCAAGGTCAGACAGGTTTGTATAGGAATGATAAGAGATTTGTCTTACACACTGTCAGATCTATATACCGGCTATCTATCCCCTACACTCTCAGTCTTCATTCAGAGCCTTAACTCAAAATGTTGACCACCCCTTTGCCTCCACAGATGCTACTGACCCACTGAGTTCTTCCAACAGTCTGTTCTTTTGCTCCAGTCTCCAGCATTTGCAGTCTCTTGTGACTGAAGGTTTCAAAGCATTCTGTCTGGATCCGGGTTAATTGGGACATCTGTTTATTTGGGACAACTCTTAAAGAACAAAAAGTAATCAAGAAAATAGATGGGATTCCTTTCATTCATTTGGGACACTGTGCTGCTTAACTGGGACAGAAGACTGATGCTGAACGTGTTCTATCTAGTGTCAGTCACGTGCACTTGTGTAGCTATTAGACTCTACACTGCTTAGTATGAACAGTTTTTAAAGTAGTGTCAGTTGCATGTGTTTGATTTCAAAATGCAGTAATTTTTGTCACTAATAGTTGGTGAGAAATAAGCAGTAAGACAATTCAGAATTGTTTTGCTCACCATGGTTTCAAGCATTCAGGCTTGGAGATGCCAGAAACTGCTGCGAATGAAAAAGAAATAATTTCACTACTTCAACGTGTTAGGAACTATGAAAAGTTTGAAGGTATTGACGATTATCTTGAAGATTGCAATGAAAATGAAGATTGAAGACAAAAATCCTCATCGAAAACTATTAGGAACCAATACACTGTTTATAATACTGTAGTAGTGTTGATAGTGTTCTAATTTGTTCTGTATTTCATTTAAGTGTATAACTTGTTACTCAGATAAATGGTAGTTTGTCTTTGTTATGCCTTTTAACTCCTTCCATGAAACTTTGGCTAATTGGGCCGTCACTTAATTGGGCCAAAATATATTGGTCCTGATGTGTTCCAATTAACCAGAATCACTATGTGTATATATTTCTTATTATAACATATAGTGAGTATACGTCAGTAAGCTGGAGCAGGGATCCAATCGCAGACCCAGTACTGTGCACACAGTGATATTAATTAACAAGTCCCAAGGTGCAAACAAAGTTGGCAACAAAGTTCAGGCAGAAATCAAAACATTCAGAATTGGGAAACAGGCAGAGTCAATATTCAGACAGACAGAGTACAGATACAAATGCTGGAAAGGCTCAGGAAAATTCACTGGTACAATCTGGCAACAAACAGGTGAAAACACAGGACTGAAATATACTGAGTAACAAACAGAGGCAGATGATGGGTGGAGCACAATGAGACAGAAGTGGTAGCAAAACAGGTAATAATGAGAAACAGGTGAGGGGCAGCGTACTCAGTAATACAGGGGCCGGAGTAGAGCAGGAGCGAGGACAAGAGCACATGGGGCATTAAAACAAACAAGAGCACATGGCAATACAAAACCACAGACTGACAGCAAGGGGGAAAACACACAAAAAGACAAAGTTCAACTGAAGGTACTGACAGTACCCCCCGCGGATGCCTCCTGGCATCATGGCAGGTAGAGCTGGGTGCTGGCGATGAAAGTCCTGATGAGAGACGGGTCCAGGATGTTACGGGTGGGGACCCGGCACCTTTCCTCAGGACTGTAGCCTTCCCAGTCCACAAGGTACTGGAGGCACCAGCCCCAGCGACGAACATCCAGCAGTCGACACATCGTGAAGACCTCTGACCCTTCGATGAGCTGTGGGGGAGGGGGGTTTGGGTACAGGACACGGGATGGCTCATGAAAGGCTTGATGCGGGACACATGAAAGGTGGGAGGAATGCGGCGGAGAGTGAAGGAGAGCTTGAGACAGACGGCAGCAGAGCTGATGACTTTAGCAATGGGAAAGGGGCCAATGAAGCGAGGGGACAGCTTGCAGGAATCTACCTTGAGGGGCAGGTCTCAGGTTGAAAGCTACACATGCTGTCCCTGGCGGTAACATGGGGCCTTGGCACGATGGTGGTCGGCTTGACACTTGGTCCTAGCAGAGGCACGGAGAAGGGCAAAGCGAGTGCCCTTCATGTCCGCTGACAACACGTCTGCTGACAACAGTGGATGAACACCTCAGCAGAGGGAACACAACCTCCTCCTCCTGGGCAGGAAACAGTGGAGGTTCGTAGCCAAGGCAGCACTCGAAGGGAGACAGACCGGTGGATGAGGATGCATGAGAGTTTATAGCGTACTCGGCCCAGGGTAGATGCTGGCTCCACGCAGAGGGGTTCTGGGAGTCTGTCTCCCAGAATACTGTCTCTAGCTGTTGGTTGGCCCGCTGGTCTGTGGGTGGAATCCTGAAGACAGACTCAGGGAGGCACCCAGATCACAGAATGCCCTTCAGAAGCTGGATGTGAATTGAGAGCCCTTGTCTGACACAACATCTACAGGTAAACCATGTAATTTAAAAACATGCAGTACTGGTAATTTGGCTGTTTCTTTGGCAGAGGGACTACTACTACTACTACTACTACTATGTCGACTCAGGCCTAGGGGGCCAGCGTCGGGCACGATGACAGACTCTCCACTTCTCCCTCTCCCTCATCAGTGTGTTCAGTTCATCTACATTAGCCGCACCACTGTCTTCTAGGAGCGTGTTGACCATAGTCTTGGCAGGGCGCCCAGGGTTCATCCTCCCATGCTTGGGCTCCCATATGATGACTAGGCTGGCAGGTAGCTTGGGGTGGCGTAGACAGTGCCCCACTAGTTTCAGTTTTCTCGCCTCGATTTTAGTGGTAAGCATCGGTAGGTTGTTATAGAGCTCGACGTTCGTCATGTGCTGTTGCCAACTCATGTCAAGAACCATCCGGAGCATTCGTGTATAGCAACCATCTAGAGACTTTCGCATAGTCTTGGTGAGTGTCCACGTCTCACATCCGTATGTGAGAAGGGACTCTATGACTGCTATGAAAATCCTCTTTTTAAGCCCTCTGGTCAGGTTCAACTTCCAGATTTCCTTCATGTCGTTCATAGCCCTCCACGCCAGCGCTTTCCGTATCTTTATGTCCATCTCCAAACTCATCATTCTTGACCCAAGGTACTTGTAGTCAAAGTCTTTCTTAATGGTATCATTCTCTACGGTCTTGAGAGTACCTTCGTCGCAGTTAAATGCCATGTGCTCTGTCTTTTTAGCGTTTAGGTGAAGTCCAACTTTATTGCACTCAATTTCCTCTTTTGTCAGTAGCTGCTGTGCTTCCTCCATCTGGTCAGAGAGCAGGACTATGTCATCTGCAAAATCGAGATCTGTGAGCGTAACTGGTCTGACCCTTTTGGTTCGGCATGGTTTTATGGTAAATCCAAGCTTGTCATGATCTTTGGTAGCTTGTCGCAGAGCGTAATCAAGGACGATCATAAAGATGTAGGCAGAGGGAAGTTTAGGTAAAGGAATGAAGTGTACAGACTTGGAGAAACGATCAACTACTGTGAGAATGGTGGCATTACCATCTGATGGGGGAAGACTGGTGACAAAATCCAGGGCAATGTGGGAGCAGGGTCTCTTGGGGATAGACAGGGGTTGTAACAGACCAGCAGGTGACTGGTTAGAGTTCTTGCCTTGAGCACAGACCGAGCAGGCTGAGAAAAAGTTGAGGATGTCATCTTCCATGGAGGGCCAACAGAACCGCTGACTGATGAAGGCCTGAGTACACTTGGTTCCAGGGCGGCAGGATAACCAGGAAGAATGACCCCACTATAATACCTGTGAGTGGACGGTGCTGGGAACAAAAACACGGTTAGTGGGGCATTGACTAGGGGCTGCCTCGCTCTGTTGAGCAGCTTGCACCATGGGTTCAATGTCCCATTGCACTGCACCCACGAGACAGTGAGCAGGGAGGATGACATCAGGGACCTCAGAGGAGGGAAATCTTCAGAGGGGGCATCAGGTTTTCCATTCTTGGAACAGGGGTGGAAGGACAGAGTAAAATTGAATCTTGAGAAAAACAGGGACCAACGAGTTTGACGGGAGTTGAGATGCTTGGCCGTACGGATATATTCCAGATTCTTGTGATCAGTCCAGACTAAAAATGGCACGTTTGCTCCTTCCAGCCAGTGCTTCCACTCCTCTAGAGCTAGCTTCATAGCCAGCAGCTCCCGGTTTCCGACATCGTAATTCCGCTCCATGGGAATGAGGCGGTGAGAGAAGGCAGCGCAGGGATGTACCTTCTCATCCTTGGCCGAGCGCTGAGAGAGAACAGCTCCCATGCCAATGTCAGGTGAAACGTTCCTTCAGGTCAGAGAATGCTTTTTCAGCAGCAGGGGACCAGGAGAATCTGACAGCCGATGGGTAAGAGCAGTGAGTGGTTCAGCCAGTGTACTGTAATTTCTGATGAAGCGGCAATAGAAGTTAGCAAAGCCCAAGAAGCGTTGCAACTCCCGACAAGTCGAAGGTTGGGGCCATTCGACCACCGCCTTGACCTTCTGTTGGTCCATTTGAATGGAACCGCCTGAAATTACATATCCCAGGAAGGAGACGGTATTGCGATGAAACTCACATTTCTCAGCCTTCACAAAGAGCTGGTTCTCCAGAAGGCACTGGAGAACTCTGCGAATGTGACCTGTGTGTTCAGCAAGGGACTTAGAAAAAAATCAAAATGTCGTCGAGGTACACAAAAACAAATTGCTTCAGCATGTCCCTGAGAACGTCATTTACCAGGGCTTGGAAGATGGCGGGGACATTGGTGAGACTGAATGGCATGACCAGATACTCGCAATGGCCTGAGGTGCCGTTGAAGGCCGTCTTCCACTCGTCCCCTTCGCGGATGTGGACAAGATGGTAAGCATTACGGAGATCAAGCTTGGTGAAAATTGAGGCTCCTTGTAGTAGTTCAAATGCTGAGGTCATGAGCAGAAGAGGGTAACGGTTCTTAACAGTGACTTAATTCAGTCCCCAGTAATCAATGCATGGGCGTAAGGAGCTGTCCTTCTTTTTAACAAAGAAAAAACCACCACCAGCAGGGAAGGAAGACGTCCGGATGATGCCTGCGGCCAGAGACTCTTGAATGTACTTACTCATGGCTTCTGTTTCAGGTACGGACAGGGAAATACAGGCGGCTCCTTGGGGGAGATGTGCCAGGCAAGAGGTCAATGACGCAATCATATGGACGATGAGGTGGTAGGGAAGTGACCTGGGACTTGCAAACATAGCCTTGAGGTCTATGTATTCAGAAGGGATGGCACAAAGGTCCAGAAATTCCTCGGGGGGATCTGGGCTTGGAAACAAGGGGATCTGAGCATGGCGGAGGTAGTGGGAGTAACAGAATGGGCTCCAGCCTACAATCTTGTGACTGAGCCAGCCAATGTGGGTGTTGAGTTTAACTAACCAGGGATGGACCAGGACAATGGGAGCTTGAGGAGAGTCAATAACATGAAGGGTTAACTGTTCACGATGGTTGCCGGATAACCTGAGACTCACCGGGGCCATGACGTGGGTGATGTTAGCCAGTTTCTGACCGTTCAAGGCGTTGGCCACCAATGGTGACTGGAGGGAAGATGTGGGTAATCCCCACTGGGCAGCTAAGCCGGAATCAATAAAACACCCCTCCGCATCAGAATCCACCAAGACGGAGACTGCTCGCCGTCGGACACCCCACTCGAGAAGCAGGTATGGGAGTGAGTGGCATCGAGGAGGTCACACTCACTAGTACTTCTTGTCCCACTGATGTGCGCTTGGCTTTTACTGGGCAGGTGGAGATAAAGTGGTCTGGTTGGCCACAGTACGGACGGGAACGAGTGCTGATTCTCCTTTGTCTTCCGGTCGGTGTCAGGCGGGTACAGTCAACCTTCATAGCTTTGAGGAATTGTAGATGGGGGCAAACAGCAGGGCAATGTAGTCTGACGAGGAGCTTGGAACTCACTCAGTGCCCCCAGGGACCCTCTGGAACCCCTCCCTCTGCGGCGCTGCTGAAGGCAAACATCAATACAGATGACCAAATCCACCAGGGCTTCAAAGGTGGCAGGAAGGTCCTGCGTGACCAGCTCACCTTTGATGTCTTCGGAGAGGCCATTCAGGAAGGTGTCGTACTGTGCCTCCGAGTTCCAGCCACTGGAGGTGGCTAGGGTCCGGAACTCTATGGCAGAATCTGACACAGATCTGCACCCCTGGTGCATGTGCAGCATTTCATGGGCAGCCTCTCTCCCATGTTTGGAGCGATCAAGCACTTTTCTCATCTCCTCAGAAAATAACTGAAAACTGATGCAGAAAGGTGAGCCTGCCTCCCAGACGGCTGTTCCCCATTCTCTTGCCCGACTGGACAGTTGAGTGATGACGTGGGCCACCTTGGCTCGATCAGTTGGAAAGGTTGTTGGTTGCAATTCAAAAATGAGGGTGCACTGGGAAAGAAAAGAGCGGCAGGTACCAGACTCGCCTAACTGCTTTTCTGGAGGAGGCAGACGGGGGTCTTGGATGGGGGGAGTAAGCGAGAATGCAGAGAGTGAAAGGTGCAGTTGCAGAATGTTGATGGGCGCTCTGCGACAGCTGGAGTGACTGATTCTGGGCCACAAGATCAGCTACATTGGCAGAAAGTGATTCCACTGCCCTAAACACAGGTTCTAGTGTCTCCCCAGCATTATTCCGTTGTTCTAGGGCAGCTCTCAGACAACCGGGGTCTGCTGGATCCGTTCTGCCCAGATTGTACTGTCAGGCACTGGAGCAAGGATCCAATCACAGACCCAATACTGTGCACACAGTGATATTAATTGAGTAACAAATCCCAAGGTGCAAACAAAGTTGGTGTCAAAGTTCAGGCAGAGATCAAAACATCCAGAGAAATCCAAAAACCAGAATCAGGAAACAGGCAGAGTCGATATTCAAACACAGTACAGATACAAATGCTGGAAAGGCTCAGGAAAATTCACTGGTACAATCTAGCAACAAACAGGTGAAAACACAGGACTAAAATACACAGAGCCAAAAACAGAGAGGCAGGTGATAGGTGGAGCACAATGAGACACAGGTGGCAGCAGTACAGGTAATAATGAGAAACAGGTGAGGGGCGGAGGACTCAGTAATACAGGGGCCGGAGCAGAGCAGGAGCGGGGACAGGAGCACATGGGGCATGAAAACAAACAACAGCACATGGCAATACAAAACCACAGACTAACGGCTAGGGGCACAACACACAGAAAGACAAAGTTCAACTGGAGATACTGACAGAATATTTTACATATTGCATCGTATACCACAAAACAACAAATTTTATGGCATATGTCAACTATAATAAACCTGATGCTGATTCAGATTCTGAATTCACAAATCACTATTCAAAAATGTAAGATGTGGAGTAAAATATGCTCTCATGGAAATTATGTGAGAAAAGCAAATAAATCAACATCACTTTTCTTTCAACTTGCATGTCTTGATGCATGTGCAAATGGCAAGGCTTTGCATTATGAATAACAGCATCAAGGACAGTTTACATGTTGAAGAAAATGGAAAAAGAGCATCTGAACTTGCAATTCATCCTGAACTGCCGCCTTCATTATAGCATTTGAGGAACCCTCAACTTGGAAGTTCTATTTCTGATATGTGTTGGAATTTGATAACTTGGCTTGATGAGTGCAGCTTCAATAATACTCATGAAGCTCGACACCATAGCAGTCCACTTGATAGGCATCCCACCCAATCCTATTCGCACCCCCCACCATGGGACACACTGTAGCAGCAGTTTGTACCATTAGCAGAATGCACTGCAGCAACTCGGCAAGACACCTGAGACAGCACCTCCCAACCCCACCACCTCTACTAGCGAGGAGGACAAGAACAGCAAAAGCATGGGCAGCACCACCAGCTGAAAACTGCACTTCAAGCCGCACTCCATCCTGACTTGGGAATACACTGTATCACTGTTCCTTTGCTGTTGCTGGGTCCAAATCCTGGAAATCTTTCCATAAGGCACAAGAGCAAGGTGGCACCAGCGAAGAACGCAACGGTGACATCCTGCAAACAGTTCGCTTAACTACTTCTTCTACTGAGCTGCGCGTGATGGAACCTCGGATTTACATTTCGATAGTGTGTTTTTGGGCCAACTTCAGCATTCCGGTGCCTTGCTGTCCTCAAGGGAGTTTGATGAGGTTGGCCTGGAAGCTTGGATTCAGGGCGTGAGCCCATGATCGACCACATTGCTTCTCTCCAATTGAGGCACCGAGAAAGGTTGCTCAAGGAAGAAGAGAGTGAAGTGTGGTTGGGTGTTCGGCACTGTCTTCCTGCGTTTAACCGGTCTTCTTCTCCCTCTCACTAGGGGCTATCGGAGGCAAGTGCAGGAGTCTTAGGTTCCACGTTGCACTGATTGATTGATGAGGTTCGTGGTTGTGGACTCGTTTTAGGGAACTTTGAAATTCATACTGCATGTATCTGGATTCCCATTATTCACTTTTGCTGCTTTTGAGCGGTTTGATCGGGGTGCCTTGGCAAAGGCTGGCTCTGCGGCCTGCGGTCAGCTAGGGGCATGGAGCTGAACTGAACTAAACTAAATACCCCTTGTTGATGTTGATGTTTCTATGTGTTATTCCCTTGCTTTTTAACATTTGTGCAATTGTTTCTTCGCATTTTGGGTGTTTGATATTTCCTTTGAATGGTGTTTCTTTGCATCTGTGCCTGTGGGATGACGAGACTTAGAGTTGTATTCTGCATACAAACTTTGATAATAAATGTACTTTGAATCTTTGAATCTTTTGAATGGTCCAGAGGAATTGCCTCATCACCCTGCAGGATGTGGAATAGTCCTTGGAGCAGTCTATTTCTAACCCCCACCCCCACTTCAAACCAGCTCTCAAACTTCTCCAGCGAATTCATGAATAAACCATAGTTCAACATTTACCCTTTTCCACTTTGAATAATTTCACCCTTCCCCAGCGAAGTTATGTGATGAATTCTGGTATATGTCAATATACAAAATACGCTCTTATATGTAAATTGTTGATTCTGTGAAATTACTAAACCAATAAAAAAATATTTAGTCACACCTTATAAACAGCATATTAATTTAACAGTTTGCTTACTCAAAGTATATTATCCAATGTTTATAAATGGATTACATTTTTAATTAAATCTGTGATTGCAGCAAATTTTAAATCATTGTCCAATTAATGTTACAAAATTTTATTAACCTTAAAACTGCTGATTTTAATTATAAACACAGGATATAAATACTCAATATAAAGATTTCCAGCATCTGCAGTATTTTGCTTTTGGATATAATTAAATTGTTATGGTGTGCTGTTTCATTGTGATTTGAATTATTGTATATTGTTCATTGAAGGCCCCACTTTCTACAGGACACACTATTACCACAATCATTTGTAAACTAGTTAAATTATGTATATATGATTTTCTGCAAACTTATTAGCATATTGGCCAAAATATGTTATATGTCTGGTAGTGATAAGGCATCTGCATAGCTGGGGGCCTCTGTAGAATTTAAACTCCCTGTTTGTTTCACTTTATAGGAAGAACTGCAAGAATCAGGTGAGTTTATCAGAAATGAGAGATTTTACTGTTCTCTTTTTTTTGATTAAGGAAGGATACAATTGCATTGCAGAGAAGGTTCATTAGAAAGGTCTCATTTTGTAGGAATTATCTAATAAGGGAGGATTATACAAACAGAATGTATACTCTGTGGAGTTCAAGGTAATTTTTTTATTTAGAGATACAGCACAGTAATAAGCCCTTCTGGTCCAATGAGCTTGTGCTGCCCAATTACACCCACGTGAGCAAATAATCTACCAACCTGTGCATCTTTGGAATGTGGGAGAAAACCAGGGCACCCGGAGGAAACCTCTACTAGGTCATGGGGAGAACGTACAAACTCCTTACAGACAGCAGCAGATCTGAACCCGGGGCACTACACTACCATGCCGTCCCAAAGCCATGATCGTACTGAAACATAAAATCCTCAAGGGGTTGACTGAATAGATGCTAACACTTAGTGGGGTAATGTAGAATTGGATTATATTATTTCAGGATAAGATGATATTATTTCACCAATCTAAGACCAAGAAAAAGAGAAATTTCTGCTCTTGAAGGGTGGTGATTCTTCGAAATTGCCAACTTTGAACAGCTGTGGGGCAAAATCATTAAGTACAATAGAACTCCAATAATCTACAGTCCTTGGAGATTTGGTAGTGCTAGACTAGCAGATTTTTCCAGACAACTGGATTTAACTCCTATTAATACCTACAAATATACTTGTATCACTTGTTTTACATGTTATAATATTTTTTTACTTCACCCATTGAATTTGAGGAGAGTGGGAAATGAAACCTGGTGAGGTTCACTTTGCCCTGAATGGAGGTGAATGGGCAGGTGTCGCACTTCAGCTGATTGCTGGGAAAGTGCTAGGAGGGAAATTAACGGGGAGGGACGAACGCACAAGGGAATCACGGAGGGAGCGATCCCTGCGGAAAGTGCATTATTTTTCACAACTTCCACTATCTCCAAAGGGATCCCACCACCAAACATATCTTTACCTCCCCCCTCTCTGCTTGCCACACACCTGCCCATTCACCTCTGGTTTATGATGGTAAAGTGTTTCACAATGGCAACCAAGGAATTAAAAATCAAGAAACTAAACAGACTTGGATTTATTTTTTAAACCAGTCTTGGTAATTGTAAACATGAAACCACCGAATTCTGGTTCACTAATGTCCTTCAGGGAAGGATATCTGGCCATATTTGACCCCAGAGCAATCATGTTCTTATCTGAGTTCTCAGTTCAGGGGTTGTTGGGACATCCTATGAATGAAGAAATAAACCATGAACGCCAAGCACTTGGTCTATCTGGTACACTTACTATATGCTCACATCACTGGCATCAAGCCAGTAATATGTCTGATCAGTGTACTATTTTAAAGACTGTATCTTTAGGTTGATGAATGGCAATAGTGTTCTGGCTGAATGACTGACTTAGAGAAATTTGAGGTTGAGATTTATTGAAGTCATTGCTGTATGAAGTCCCATTCCTATATGGTGTGGCCACGATTGGGGATTAGGTTAAAGCATAAAATGCTTAACACAGCTCACTTAGAAAGAACAATAACTAAAAAGAAAGAGGAAACTAGTTCTGCCATTTCTAGTAATAAGCATATGCATATGTATATTGGTCATTTAAATTTAATAATATTATGGGAGCTCATTTACATGTAGGGGTATCTGGAAATCGGACGTTTACAATCCAGTGATGGCATAGATGCTGTCTGACCTGCTGAGTTCCTCCAGCATTTTGTGAGTGTTGGCCCGTAGTGATTAAACATTGCACGCAATTCACCAGGGCTGGCAATACACACACATACGCATCACCCTTGAGCCTCAATAGAAGCTGCTAGAAATCTTGCTACATTTCTGTAGAATAATATAAAACAATTGCATTTCTATGTTGCCTTTCACATTCCTTTCAGGGTGCTTTCTAAGTCTGTCACAGTCAGTGGAACAGGAAAAAAGTGTTGGAAATACTCAACATGTCAGACAGAAAAGAAGAGTTCTTTTGATCAAGTTCATTTCATTAGAAAGGCTGATTGACCTGCTTTTTCTCCCCCAAAATTTTCCATTTTACTTTATTTCCAGCACCTGGAGCATTTTTTCTTTTGGTTTCCAAGGAATGAAATAACTTGAGGAGAAGGCTCTGTTCAAATATATGAAGTACAACAGCCAATTTACTCACAGCAAGCCTTCACAGAAAAAGATAAAGATAAAGACAAGGTAATTTGATTTTGGTGATGTTGGTTAGGGGGTGGATAGGGGCTAGGATACTGAGGAGAACTCTCCTGTTCTTGCTCACAATTGTAACTTGGAGTTTGTTTTTAATGTATTCACTTCGACAAATTGGCAGAGAGCCCAAGAAAACTACAGTGGTGGTCCACGTTACATGGCTCAAAGTATGACCCATCAGCCGATTTCATATTTATTCCTCTCCAATACCAATCTCACATGAAACCGTGCAACCCTTTCTTTGCTTACAAGACAATGTGGATATTTTAGCAGGCAATTTTAAAGCCTCATTCAACAGTGAACGGCTGCAACAGTACAACGCTAACACACAATACAGCACAATCTAGACAATGTCGAAGCTGATCTATACTTTTGTGCATAATGGTATCAAAAAGAAACATATTGATGGTATTGGAGAAAATGAAAATAGAAGTATGACTAGAAAGCACATTTGTTGAAAACATTTGTGAAAGTTCAAGCATTTGGCTAAATACCCTTTGTCAAAACTTTTCTCAGAAAGGAACTGCTGTCAGTCATTTGAAGTTAAAACAAGAAATACTCAATAGTCAGGCAGTATCTAAGAAAAGAGAAACAGAATTAATGCTTTAGATTGATGACCTTTCACTCTCTTGATTGTTGTTGGACAACTGTGAGAAATTACAGATTAAAATCAATCACTAATTCGATATTAGAAATGCCACTTCAAGATGAGAGTAATATTCAAGATGACAGTACCGATGGAGGCATGATCAGGTCCTGAAGCCCATCGCTGAAGCCGTCAGTGCAGGAGTTGAGTGGGCGAAGCAGTCCCGACCCTCCAAGCAGACCATTGCCTTTGTCAGAGCTGGGGAGCAGCCAATAC